>NC_091958.1:55300735-55560954 GCF_031021105.1 Erythrolamprus reginae
AAAGTCTCTGGTTTGGAAGGGGAGGGGGGGTCAGCTGGGGTCAAGGGGATTTGGGCCAGCGTCTTTTGTGTGGTTCATTGTTCCCAGGCATTAGGCTTAGAATCATAGAATCCTAGGGCCGGAAGGGACCTTGGAGGTCTTCTAGACCAACACGCTATTCAACCATAGAATCCTAGGGCTGGAAGGGACCTTGGAGGTCTTCTTGTCTGGCCCCCTGCTCAGTCATAGAATCCTAGGGCCGGAAGGGACCTTGGAGGTCTTCTAGACCAACTCTCTAGTCAACCATAGAATCCTAGGGCTGGAAGGGACCTTGGAGGTCTTCTAGACCAACACGCTATTCAACCATAGAATCCTAGGGCTGGAAGGGACCTTGGAGGTCTTCTAGTCTGGCCCCCTGCTCAGTCATAGAATCCTAGGGCCGGAAGGGACCTTGGAGGTCTTCTAGTCTGGCCCCCTGCTCAGTCATAGAATCCTAGGGCTGGAAGGGACCTTGGAGGTCTTCTAGTCTGGCCCCCTGCTCAGTCATAGAATCCTAGGGCCGGAAGGGACCTTGGAGGTCTTCTAGTCTGGCCCCCTGCTCAGTCATAGAATCCTAGGGCCAGGAGGGATCTTGGAGGTCTTCTAGACCAACTCTCTATTCAACCATAGAATCTTAGGGCTGGAAGGGACCTTGGAGGTCATCGTCTGAACCCCTGCTCAGTCATAGAATTCTAGGTCTCTTGGAGTCTTCTAGAACTGGGATAAGCAAAGTTGGCTCTTCTATGACTTGTGGACTTCAACTCCCAGAATTCCTGAGCCAATCATGCCAGCTCAGGAATTCTGGGAGTTGAAGTCCACATGTCATAGAAGAGCCAACTTTGCCTACCCCTGTTCTAGACCAACTCCCTATTCAACCATAGAATCCTAGGTCTGAAAGGCACCTTGGAGGTCGTCTAGTCTGACCCCCTGCTCAGTCATAGAATCCTAGGGCCAGGAGGGACCTTGGAGGTCTTCTAGTCCAACCCCATGCTCAGTCATAGGTTCCTAGGGCTAGAAGGGATCTTGGAGGACTTCTAGTCCAACTCCCTACTCAACCATAGAATCCTAGGGCTAGAAGGGATCCTGGAGGTCATCTAGTCCAACTCCCTACTCAACCATAGAATCCTATGCCGATCTAAATCTAACCACCTTTCCTAAACCGAGTTGCATTCCCTAAATCTTAAATCTCTTGATTCAGAGTCGGGTTTCTAAATCCAAAACTGTAGTTTCACCTTTTTTTTTTAAAAAAATGCCATCTTTAAAAAAAACAATTTAAAAAATACAACGAAGCAAGGAAGACTTTGCCACTAGGGGTCTGCCTGGGGATGAAGACAGCCAGGAATCGTAATGCACCTAATAAGGCAGGTTTAATAAAAATCAGATAACTGGCTTGTAGCTCTCGGGGAAAAATAAAAACCCTGCAACACTTCAGTTCCCTGTTTGTTAGGCACAACATGGAGAAGAGAGGGAGGGACGGGGAAGGAAAGAAAGAAAGAAAAGTGGGAGAGAATCTTTTGCCTTTTATATATATATATATTTTCCCCCTTCGCTTTTGATCCTCATCTGGAGCCAATCTGAAGCTGTTCTCCTTAAACCTCTCTGTTCCCCCAGGCACTGCATAACCCATCCTTAAATGCAACCCATCTTGCACTACGGATGGAGAGCTTCACAGCCCACCCTTCTTGGTGGTCCTTTGTAGACAAGGTCTCCCTTCTCCCACCCACTTTTTTTCTTTTCCTTTAAAAAAAAGAAGTTTTTATTGAATTTAAAGCAAATCAACATGCAAAATACAAATACAAAATATGAAATATCCATATGTACAAAGCCAGCATATACTGCTCAAAAAAATAAAGGGAACACTCAAATAACACATCCTAGATCTGAATGAATGAAATATTCTCATTGAATCCTTTTGTTCTGTACAAAGTTGAATGTGCACAACAGCAGGTGAAATTGATTGTCAGTCAGTGTCGCTTCCTAAGTGGACAGTTTGATTTCACAGAAGTTTGATTGACTTGGAGTTATATTGTATTGTTCAAGTGTTCCCTTTATTTTTTTGAGCAGTGTATATAGGAAAAAAGGTTTTTGTATGTATACAGTAATCCCTCGCTACTTCATCCTTCATCTTTCCGAGTGGCTGTGGGTTTTGCCTCCCAAGGACAATTCCATCTGTCCGTCTATCACCCGGGGGGGGGGGGGAATTATTGACCCCTTTGTAGAGGGTCTGCAACTTGGACATCCTCGTCGATCCACAGCTCACATTACAGAACCATCTTTCAGCTGTGGAGAGGGGGGCGTTTGCCCAGGTTCGCCTGGTGCACCAGTTGCGGCCCTATTTGGACCGGGAGTCACTGCTCACAGTCACTCATGCCCTCATCACCTCGAGGTTCGACTACTGTAACGCTCTCTACATGGGGCAACCTTTGAAAAGTGTTCGGAAACTTCAGATTGTGCAGAATGCAGCTGCGAGAGCAATCATGGGCTTCCCCAGATATGCCCATGTTTCGTCATCACTCCGCAGTCTGCATTGGTTGCCGATCAGTTTCCGGTCACAATTCAAAGTGTTGGTTATGACCTATGAAGCCCTACATGGCATCGGACCAGAATACCTCCGGGATCGCCTGCTGCCGCACGAATCCCAGTGTCCGATTAGGTCCCACAGAGTTGGCCTTCTCCGGGTCCTGTCAACAATGCCGTCTGGTGGGACCCAGGGGAAGAGCCTCCTCTGTGGCGGCCCCGGCCCGTTTGGAATCAGCTCCCCCCGGAAATTAGGACTGCCCCCACCCTTCTTGCCTTTCGTAAACTTTCGAAAACTCATCTATGTCGCCAGGCATGGGGGAATTGAGATATATCCTTAGCTGCCTTTGATTTTATGGATGGTGTGTTTGGGCTGTATGTTTTTAATAGGGGGTTTTTAAAGACTGTTTTAACATTGGATTTGTATCTGATGTTTTATTGTTGTGAGCTGCTCCGAGTCCTCGGAGAGGGGCGGCATACAAATCTAATACATTATTATTATTATTATTATTATTATTATTATTATTATTATTATTATCATCTTTCACGGATTCGCTATTTCACAGGTTTTCAAAGGGGGCTTAAATCCATTGAAAATTTTAAATGCATTAAAAATCCATAAAGTTCTTCTACAGTACTACTGCACTCTATTAAAGAAACTGGTAGGATATCACATGTCGTTCCAGCTGAGAAACGTTATAGAACGACTGTTTAAAGCCAAGGGTGGGTTTTAAAAGTCCAAATACTTGTTAAATACATTAAAAAATATATCTTTCCTCCACTTCATGGAAATTCGGTGGTCTTGGAACGCATCCCCCGCAAAAAACGAGGGATCACTGTATTACAACATTACGTATCGCTATGGCGTATAAATCCAATAAAATAAACAGAATAGAATAGAATAGAATTTTTATTTGCCAAGTGTGATTGGACACACAAGGAATTTGTCTTGGTGCAGATGCTCCCAGCGTACATAAAATAAAATATACATTTGTCAAGAATCATGTGGTACAACACTTAATGATTGTCATAGGGGTCAAATAAGCAATGAAGAATAGAATAGAATTTTTATTGGCCAAGTGTGATTGGACACACAAGGAATTTGTCTTGGTGCAGATGCTCTCAGCGTACATAAAATAAAATATACATTTGTCAAGAATCATGTGCTACAACACTTAATGATTGTCATAGGGGTCAAATAAGCAATGAAGAAGCAATATTAATATAAATCTTAGGATATAAGCAACAAGTTACAGCCATACAGTCAACATGGGAGGAAATGGGTGAAAGGAATGATGAGAAAAACTAGTAGAATAGAAGTGCAGACTTAGTAAATAGTTTGACAGTGTTGAGGGAATTATTTGTTTAGCAGAGTGATGGCGTTTTGAAAAAAACTGTCCTTTTGTCTAGTTGTCTTGGTGTGCAGTGCTCTGTAGCGACGTTTTGAGGGTAGGAGTTGAAACAGTTTGTGTCAAGGATGTGAAGGGTCAGTCAATATTTTCACCGCCCTCTTTTTGACTCCTGTGAAGTCTACAGGTCCTCAATGGAAGGCAGGTTGGCAGCCATTGTTTTTTCTGCAGTTCTGATTCTCCTCTGAAGTCTGTGTCGGTCCTGTTGGGTTGCAGCACCAAACCAGACAGTTATACAGTTATAAAATAAAAATAAAATTGCCATTCTTCTTCTTCAGGGGAGCTGGCTCTTTCCCTCGGCACGGTTCAAGCAAACGGGCTGAGCTTCCCCTTCTTCGCTTCTAGTCCACCATCATCAGTTGTGTCTCCCCCCCTGTCGTTTCTCTGCCTTCCAGGGTTATCACGACCCCAGCCGAACCAAAATCCTCCATTTCTCCATGAACCCAGCCAGCCTGGCCAAGCAGCAGCGTCAAGACCAGATGGTCAGCCTGCGGGAAGAGTGCGAACGTCTCCGGGAGAGGATCCGGATTTTGGAAGGCGGAGATGCGGGAGGAACCAGCAGCGGTGTTCTGGAGGGCAGCGTGAAACTCCCGTCTCAACCCGAAGTCGCTGGTAGGTACCTGATTCTGCGACCGGAACAGCTTTGCCGTTTTACGAGACAGCACTTTTGATCCAATGCAGGAATCGTCCAATCTGCTCTCAGCCCTTGGATGGGTTTGGTAGCCGTCCGATTTGAGCCTTTCGCAACCTTGGAAACATCAAGAAGGGTTGACTTCAACATCCAGAATTCCCCAGGCACCCACCCTCCTTCCTTCCTTCCTTCCTTCTTTCCCTCCTTCCTTCCTTCCTTCTTTCCCTCCTTCTTTCCTTCCTTCCTTCCTTCCTTCTTTCCTTTCTTCTTTCCTTCCTTCTTTCCTTCTTTCCTTCCTTCTTTTCTTCCTGCCTTCCTTCCTTCCTTCCTTGCTTCCTCCCTTCCTCCCTCCCTCCCTTAGCCCTGTTTCCTCCTTTCCTCTTTCCTTCCTTCCCCCTCCCTCCTGCTTCCTTCTCCTTTCCCTCTTTCCTTCCTTTCTTCCTTCCTCCTTCCCTCCCTCCCTTAGCCCTGCTTCCTCCTTCCTTGCTTCCTCCCTCCCTCCTTCCACCCTGCTTCCTTCTCCTTTCCTTCCTTCCTTCTCCCTCCCTTAGCCCTTCTTCCTCCTTCCTTTCCTCTCTCCCTCCGCCCCTTTCTCTCCACCCACCTGCCTACCTACCTTCCTTCATCCCTCTCTCCCCGTCACCTCTCTGCCCCTTCCCCTCCACCCACTCTTTCCTTTCCTTCCTTCCTTCTTTCCTTCCTTCTTTCTCCCCCCTCCCTCTCCATAGCTCTCTCGTTCATCTATCCAAGGCTGCACTCCCCCTAGTCTTTTAATTGATTTGAGCCACAGTGTTTCTGTGAGCAGAGCTTTTCGGTTTTATTGTGCATTTTTAACCTCTTCTGCGTGACCTCCAGAGAGCTTCTGGCTATTGACGGTACAGAAATGCAATTCATAAAGTCGATGGCTGAAGCACATCGTGGCCAATGGTGTGGGCACCGGGCAGAGTCAAGGGCTACTTGACCAGTGAAACGATATGAAGAATGTTGTGGTTGGTTTTAATTGATGCCTAAGTTGCTCCTCGGAATTTCTGAGTGGAGAAATAACATTTTTTTTCCAGCTGCCGCTGCAGAGGTTGCAGCCATAAAGCTCCAGGCTTTATTGCGCCCGAGATATTGGTTGCAATCCAGAGCCGTTCAAAATTTAAGGTCCAGTGGATTATAATTACAGCAACAACCAAAAAATAATAATCAAGAAGTCATTAAGGATGGCCGTGGCGATGATGGGTTGGCGTGGTCATTTCTTGGCCACTATTTTTTAAATATTTTTATTTGATTTAGTTTTAAAAAACAAAACACACACACACAAAAGACACAATAACCCCACCCACCCCCAAAAAGCAATATGCAACAGAGACATCAAACTTAAAGACATATTTACAGTTACATTTCTGTTTTTCCAGGGGTGGGGGGTGTTTGTTTTTTTAAAAAAATTATCCTATTCTCTTCTTTCCATCCATCCAGTTATAAAATTTACCCCAAACAGTATAGTAATCTTTTTCCTGTTTGTTCTGTAACTCTTAATGTAAGTTTTCTCCACTTTGCGCATTCTCTGAGATCTTTGACAGAGTGAGGGTCGTCTACAAGTTCATTTCCACCAAGTTTGCATTTTGTGTTCCGATTCTTTTAGTTTGGCTACAAATTAAAAAGTTAAGGAAGCTCTGACATTTTTGAGCACTTGTTCTTATCTCACCCACCCTTGAAAAATAATGTACAGTAATACCTTGTCTTACGAACCTAATTGGTTCCCGGGGGAGGTTCGTAAGACGAAAAGTTCGTAAGACAAAACATTGTATCCCATAGGAAACAATGTAAAATCAATTAATCCGTGCAACGCAAAAAAAACGCCGCCGCCCGGCTGTCACCTTTTGAAACATCTCCTGAACCCGAACACCAAACCCGAACTTCTGGGTTCGGCGTTCGGGAGGCCGCCAAGAAGCCCCGCCGCCCGGCTATCACCTTTTGAAACAGCCGGGGGGCTTCTCGGCGGCCCCCCCGAACACCGAACCCGGAAGTTCGGGTTTGGTGGTCGGGTTCAGGAGGACACTGGGAAGCCCCCCGGCTGTTTCAAAAAGCGACAGCCGGGCGGCGGGGCTTCTTGGCGGCGGCGGCGGTGGGTTCGTAAGAAGGAAAAAGTTCGCAAGAAGAGGCAAAAAATTTCTGAACCCCGGGTTCGTATCTCGGGTTGTTCGTAAGAAGAGGGGTTCGTATCATGAGGTACCACTGTACTACACATCCAATAAGATTGACAGTGAAGGCTCATCCTGGAACAGGTTCTTTCCTCTATCACCACCACCGCCTCCTTGTATCATCCTCTCCGTTGTAGACAATTTTCATATGACTATATAATTACCAGGCGTTGTACCCTAAGTGTTTGGGTTTTGTCTTTTAATTTTATAATGGAGCCTTTTGTTCTCCATTCTGTTCTGGAGAAAGAGATTATAATTAGAGGTAGAAATAATGTTGGAAGAAAGTTCAGGTGTAGAAGAAAATATCCTAAAGAAACAAAGGTCCTATTGACAGTCAACTTCTCCTTAGGTTGACCTACATCATCATCATCATCATCATCATCATTATTATTATTTATTGGATTTATATGCCGCCCCTCTCCGTAGACTCTGGGCAGCTCACACCAACAATAAAACAATGTATAACAAATCTAATAATTTAAAATCACTAAAAAACCCTTATTAAAAAGCAAAAAAACATACACACAAACATACCATGCATAAACTGTATAGGCCTAGGGGAGGTGTCTCAATTCCCCCAAGCCTGACGGCAGAGGTGGGTTTTAAGGAGTTTACGAAAGGCAAGGAGAGTGGGGGCAATGCTAATTTCCGGGGGGAGCTGGTTCCAGAGGGTCGGGGCTGCCACAGAGAAGGCTCTTCCCCTGGGTCCCACCAAATGACATTGTTTAGTCGACGGGACCTGGAGAAGGCCCACTCTGTGGGACCTAACCGGTCATTGGGATCTGTGCGGCAGAAGGTGGTCTCGCAGATATTCTGGCCTGATGCCATGAAGGGCTACATGGATGCAGAAGTCTTCTTTAAGGTCCATTTTAGGAGATCTACTTCTCATAGAGCTTTTCTTCATTTTTTTTTAAAGAAGGGAAAGCATTTTGATCACTCCCTAAGACTCCCTAAGACTGGGGGCTTAAACATATGAAGAACGGTTGCAGGAACTGGGCATGGTTAGTTTGATGAAAATAAGGACCAGGGGGGATATGATAGCAGCCTTCCAATATCTCAGGGGTTGCCACAAAGAAGAAAGAGTCCAAACATCATTCCCTCCTTCGTTATTAACAAAGAAATTAGAAATTAAATTGCAGTTTTGGTAGTGGATATGGAGACTCTAGAAAGAGTGCAGAGAAGAGCGACAAAGACGATTAGGGGACTGGAGGCTAAAACATATGAAAAACGGTTGCAAGAACTAGGCATGGCTAGTTTGATGAAAAGAAGGACCAGGGGAGACAGGATCCAATATCTCGGGTTGCCACAAAGAAGAAGGAGTCAACCAATTCTCCAAAGCACCTGAGGGTAGAACACGAAGCAATGGGTGGAAACTCAACAAGGAGAGAAGCAACTTAGAACTAAGGAGAAATTTCCTGACAGTCAGAACTGTTGATCGGTGGAACAAGTTGCCTCCAGAAGTTGTGAATGCCCCAACACTGGAAAGGTTTTAAGAAGATGTTGGATAACCATCTGTCTGAAGTAGTGTAGGGTTTCCTGCCTAAGCAGGGGGTTGGACTAGAAGACCTCCAAGGTCCCCTCCAACTCGTTGTTGTTGTTGTTGTTGTTATTATTATTATTATTATTATTATTATTATTATTATTATTTGAACGAACCCTGTGCTTGCTGATTTTTAAAAATGACTGAATGGCTCTACTAAATCTTTGAAGGGGTATTGAATCTGCCTGTTGGCTGGACAACCAATGAGTAGCCTAAGCAATTATTATTCCAGAGAATTGGTTCCAGTTGGCATTCATCAGCGGGCCACTTATCTTTTTCACCAAGAACAAAAGATCAACCAATTTTTGTTGTTGCAGGTGTGAAATTAGCAAATAGACCATATCTCCAAAAAAAACCCCTAAAACAACCTGGCCTACTTATAATAAAAAGGTAGTTATTTCAGATCTTGGGGTTTTTTTTTAATTCTCCCAACATCGAAGTCTGAAAGAACGTCAAAGTGCATTTATAAAACCCCGGGGCTGTGTTTCTTCTAAAACATCCCTCCGGGCATCAAAAGATGAAAGGGTTCTTGAAATTCAGTCTGAACTTTCTCGCAGCTCCTCGGGAAAGGCTAAGAGAGAAAGAGAAGAGCAGGTAATGAAAAGAAGTTCAAAACTTTTAAAGAGCGCTGGAGGGACAGAGAGAGAGAGAGAGAGACAGGAGGATATAAAATACCGAGTCGGTTGCAAAGAAGGATCAGATGGATTCATAATACAAATTCAGGGTTTGTAGAGAGGAAAAAACATTCAGGAAGAGGGAGATTGTGATCCCGCTGCGTAGAGTGCTGGTGAGACCACATTTGGAGTACTGTGTCCAGTTCTGGAGACCTCACCTACAAAAAGAGATGGATCAAATTGAACGGGTCCAAAGATGGGCTACAAAAATGGTGGAAGGTCTTAAGCATCAAATTGATCAGGAAAGACTTAATGAACTCAATCTGTCTAGTCTGGAGGACAGAAGGAAAAGGGGGGACACGATCGAAACATCTAAATATGTTAAAGGGTTAAATAAGTTCCAGGAGGGAAGTGTTTTTAATAGGAAAGAGAACACAAGAACAAGGAGGTACAATCGGAGGTCAGTTGGGGGAAAGATCAGAAGCAACGTGAGAAAATATTATTTGACTGAAAGATCTAAGTATTGCCCACAAGATCATATGCTGCAACGTCCTGCCTGTCGGCGACTACTTCAGCTTCAACCACAACAACACAAGAGCACACAACAGATTTAAACTTGACTGTAAAAAATACGACTTCAGTAACCGAATTGTTGAAGCGTGGAACTCATTACCGGACTCCATAGTGTCATCCCCAAACCCCCAACACTTTACCCTTAGATTATCTACGGTTGACCTATCCAGATTCCTAAGAGGTCAGTAAGGGTGCCTTCCATCCTCTGTCCTATTGCTCTCCTATTATTCCTATATCTCTTCTTCTATTCTTTCATTGATATATTCTATTCCTATATTTTCTTTTCTATTATTTCTTAGATATATTTTACTATGAGTATCTCCTCTATAACCTTCATCATGTATTTTACTATGTGTATATTGATATATACCCACTAAAACCCTCGTTGTGTATTGGACAAAATAAATAAATAAATAAGATAAAATGAAAGAGTCGTAGATGCTTGGAACAAACTTTGAGCAGAGGTGGTTGTTCAATCCACAGGAACTGAATTTAAACATGCCTGGGATAAACATAGGTCCATCCTAAGGTAAAATACAGGAAATAGTATAAGGGCAGACTAGATGGACCATGAGGTCTTTTTCTGCCTTCAGACTTCTATGTTCCTACGAATTAAGAGTAGCAGCCAACTTCTGCCCAAAAGTCACTTTAGTGAAGAGTTCTGCACTGGCAACAGGGGAAGCCTAGAAGATGGGGTTCCACTGATGTCAGTTCATTGGACACAAACAAAAGAGGTCCCTTAACTGCTCATTATTCTTTCTCCTCCTGAATGGAAAACTGCCTGGGGCTAAGAAACAATCTCCACCCCTCCCAAGAGTGTTGGCATGACAGCTCTAAAGAAGGTTTCTCTCTTTTTCCCCTCGCCTCTTTATAACTCACTGTGATCCCGAAACACAAACCAAATTCTTTCGGTTACTGCCTGCTGTTGGGAGCCAAGAATGAAATTTGCCCTCCAATCACAGAAGAGTCAAGAAAAATGCTCGGAAACATTTCGGTGGCCTTGCCAAAGTGCCAACTCCTCTCTCTTTCTCCCCTCCACGAGTCCTCAGATGTACGAGGGTCGCCCAGTGTTCTGTCTGGGTTCCCCCAGACCTCAACACCAACTGGAAAAAAACAGCCAGACACTCTGGTAAAAGCAAAAGTACTTTATAGCTGGAAAAAATAAACACAGAGGAAAACCTGTCCTTCCCAACAGACAGGCTATAATACTTTACAACAGAGTCCTGATGTCCAGACAATACAGCAAGCTTCTTGCTGGCACACCCACCCCAAGGTTTCAGTAGTCAAAGGCACAAACCAGGATTCCAAGACGCCAAAGTTCACAGCCAGGTCCCAAGACTCTCAAAGATAAAACTCCACAAGCCAGGAAGGGTGGGTCTGCCTTTTAGCCTTTCCAAAGAGCACCACACCCAAACCCAGCTGTTGCCTCTTTAATGCTGAAAGTACCTAGCCAATTGGTCCCTTCGCTGTGTAGCTCTTCTCTGTCGCAGATCAATTATGGCTTGTGCATTTTCCTCTAAGGAATCCAGGCTGCTTGCTGGGGAGAGCTCCCTCTGGGGGGACTCTGGCTGTCCTCCCTCTTCTTCAGCCTGGGATTCCTCCTCCTCGTCTGCCTGCCCCTCCTGTTCCTCATCCTCTCCCTCTGAGCTGGAAACCGACAGAAGATCAGCCATTCCCTGAGGGGCCTCAGACGGAACCACAACACCCAGAAAGTAATGCAACACATTTTTTTTCTTCAACAACTATCTATTGAACACAATGAAACTTAACACACAAGAAAGAACGATGTTCTGTGTTAGCAAAAACTTCAGAAGAGAAGGATTTAGGGGTGGTGATTTCTGACAGTCTCAAAATGGGTGAGCAGTGTGGTCGGGCAGTAGGAAAAGCAAGTAGGATGCTTGGCTGCATAGCTAGAGGTATAACAAGCAGGAAGAGGGAGATTGTGATCCCCTTATATAGAGCGCTGGTGAGACCACATTTGGAATAATACTGTGTTCAGTTCTGGAGACCTCACCTACAAAACGATATTGACAAAATTGAAGGGGTCCAAAGACGAGCTACAAGAATGGTGGAAGGTCTTAAGCATAAAACGTATCAGGAAAGACTTAATGGACTCAATCTGTCTAGTTTGGAGGACAGAAGGGAAAGGAGGGACATGATCGAAACATTTAAATATGTTAAAGGGTTAAATAAGGTCCAGGAGGGAAGTGTTTTTAATAGGAAAGTGAACACAAGAACAAGGGGACACAATCTGAAGTTAGTTGGCGGAAATATCAAAAGCAACGTGAGGAAATATTATTTCACTGAAAGAGTAGTAGATCCTTGGAACAAACTTCCAGCAGACGTGGTTGGTAAATCCACAGTAACTGAATTTAAACATGCCTGGGATAAACATAGATCCATCCTAAGATAAAATACTAAAAATAGTATAATGGCAGACTAGATGGACCAGGAGGTCTTTTTCTGCCGTCAGTCTTCTATGTTTCTATGTTTCTTCTATACTCCCTATTTTTTCCACATAATCTCCATCCTGTTCTATGGCCTTTCTCCAGCGATACACAAGGGTGTATATGCCCTGTCGGTACCACTCCTTGTTCTGGAAACGAAGCCATTTCTGCACTGTGCAAATCGCCTCTTCGTCATCCTCGAAATGTCTTCTGCGACTAACCGTACTTCTGTCGACTGCAGATTCTCCATAAACTGCACACAAACGTTTGTGAGTGTTCCTAAAATTTTCTTTCTCTGCAGTGAGAAATTCAATGCGTTGCCTGCCGATTAGTTTCCGGTCACAATTCCAAGTGTTGGTAATGACCTATAAAGCCCTACATGGCATCGGGCCAGAATATCTCCGGGACTGTCTTCTGCTGCACAAATCCCAGCGACTGATCAGGTCCCACAGAGGCGGCCTTCTCCGGGTCCCATGACTGAACAATGTCGCTTGGCGGGGCCTAGGGGAAGAGCCTTCTCTGTGGGGGCCCCAGCCATCTGGAATCAGCTCCCCCGGGAGATTAATACTGCCCCCACTCTCCTTGCCTTTCGTAAACTCCTGAAAACCCACCTATGTCGTCAGGCATGGTGAAATTGAGATGCCCCTGGGCTTATATTGTTTATGTATGGTATGATTGTATTGCATGATTTTAATAATGGGTTTTTAGATGTCTTTTAAATATATTGGATCCGTCACATCGTTGTTATGGTTGTGAGCCGCTCCGAGTCTCCGGACAGGGGTGGCACACAAATCTAATAAATAAAAAATAAATAAAAATAAATAAAAATAAAACAACAACGACACGCTGCTTGTAACGTACATCACTTACAGACGGAGGCCCCACGGAGGCTTCTCCCCACCTTTTCCGGTTACAGTTCCGGAGGCTCGGGTTTTAAGTGGAAAATAGTTCTTGAGAAGAGGCAAAAAAATCTTGAACACCCAGTCCTTATGTAGAAAACGTCCTATGTAGAGGCGTTCTTAGGTAAAGGTACCACTGTATTGTTTATTATTTTGATATGTTGTGAGCACAAATCCAATAAATAAATAAATTCTGCAGCAACGTGGGGAAAACCCATCGAAGTTGTAAGCGTTCAGCTTTCTGCCTATTCTCAGCCGCCTATGTAGGCAAATGGGCCTCTTTCCTGAAAATGAGAACACCACCCAGTTCCCGCGAAGCGACAGCCCTGCTGGTTGACCAAAAGGAGTGCGTTCAAAAACTCCGGAGTTGTCAAGCAGCGCGTTACCGCGGCTCCTGATATGCCGAGTTGTCACTTAAATCCGAATGTGGTGACAGCGGGAGCATCAATTCCCCCTCCAATCTAGTAAACAGAGCGACGCATCTTCCAAGCAGTGGGGTACTGGAGGCTAATTTCCATATTAAAAGGAGGAGCGGCTAACACAAACCCTACAATTAGATTGATATTTTAATCAGAGGAAGCCAAGAGATAACAAGCCAAGGAATGAGGCCAAATGGGCAGGAACAGCTGACGCTCCAGAAGACAAGAGGGCAAAATACAGAAGGATCTTGACCAACTTGAACAATGGGCGCTATAGGAGGATGGTGGGGTCCTTAGTGCTCCCTGAGCTTGGCTATTTTCCTCCAGACCTTTCATGACCCAAGTAGGTAACATCATCAGTGCTAGAAGGGAGTGGGGATTGTGAATGGGAGAGGAGGAGGAGGACTCTGGGATCCATGGTTATTTTCTTGCGGATGTTTCATATCATAAGTGCTAGACTTTTGTTAGCTGCTTTGAGTCCTTTTGGGAATGAGTGGCATATATTATTATTTTATTATTATTATTATTATTATTATTATTATTATTATTATTATTTATTGGATTTGTATGCCGCCCTTCTCCGCAGACTCGGGGCGGCTAACAACAATGACAAAAAACAGCATGTAACAATCCGATTAATAAAACAACTAAAAACCCTTATTATTTATTATTTATTATAAAAGAAAGGAAGGGAGGGAGGAAAGAAAGGAAGAAAGAAAAAGGAGGGAGGGAGAAAGGAATGAAGGGAGGAGGGAGGGAGGAAAGAAAAAGAGAAGAAAGAAAGAAAGAAAGAAAGGCTGATTCTGTAAACAGCTTCATAGTATATAACAGTATATAAGTCTAAAGGCTATTGCTAAGTAGGAAGGGAGGGAAAGAAAGGAAGGAAGGAAAGAGGGAAGGGAAAAAGAGAAAGAAAGGAGGGAAGAAGTAAATAAAGAAAAAGAGGAAGATAAGAAAGAAAGGGAGGGAGGAAGGGAAGAAGGAAAAAAAGAAAGAAAGAAAAGAGGAAGGAAGGAAAGAAAAGAGGGAGGGAGGAAGGAAGGAAAGAAAAAAAGGAAGAGAAAGAAAGGAGGGAGGAAAGAAAGAATAAAAGAAAGACAGAAAGAAAAGAGGGAGGAAGGGAGGAAAGAAAGAAAAAGAGAAAGAAAGGAGGGAGTGAGTGAGGGAAGAAAGAAAGAAGGGAAGGAAGGAAGGCTTTGTGGAGTGCAGGAAACATTTCAGACATTTCATTAACCAACTAGGTAACATCATCAGCATTGCAGCAGCATTGATGATGTCATCTACTTGGGTCACAAAGCTTCTGCAAAAAAAAAAGCCCCAACCAAGCTCAGAGCATGCCAAAGACCCCCAGAGCACAGCCTCGAGTTACACGTATTCCACTCTATTAATAAACTCATTTTATCGCCTCTCAGGTCTTTGTAGACTATTTGGCTTGTCAAAGCAACACGGAAACTGCCCAGCCTCCAGTTGCAACGAATGGTCTGCTCTTAACTTTGACCTTCAGCTTCGGGATAAATAAATTCCTTGGAGTCTGTCTCTTGTCGAGCTCTTTGAAGTATTTTTTAAATCCTGGCCTGTCTGGAGAAAACCCCTGATTTGAAGATGCTCCTTTGGTCTACTTCCTGTGTGTTGTGATACGATACTGACCACAGGGCTAAAACTACAAAAGTTACAGACACATCAATAAAAAGAATCTTTCCTTTCAACTCCAGATCTCAGCAGCTACTTTCTCTGTTCCGGCACTGAGGATTTAATTTATTTATTTATTTATTTATCTATCTATCTATCTATCTATCTATCTATCTATCTATCTATCTATCTATCTATTAGATTTGTATGCCGCCCCTCTCCGTAGACTCCGGGCGGCTCACAACAATAACAAGAACAATGTAAGAACAAATCTAATTTTTAAAAAACCACTATAAACCCCATTATTAAAAGCAAACACACACACAAACATTCCATGTATAAACTGTATAGGCCCGGGAGAGATGTGTCAGTTCTCCCATGCCTGACGGCAGAGATGGGTCTTAAGAACTTTACGAAAGGCAAGGAGGGTGGGGGCAGTTCTAATCTCTGGGGGGAGCTGGTTCCAGAGGGTCGGGGCCGCCACAGAGAAGGCTCTTCTCCTGGGACCCGCCAAACAACATTGTTTAGTCGAAGGGAGCTGGAGAAGACCCACTCTGTGGGACCTAACTGGTCGCTGGGATTCGTGCGGCAGAAGGCGGTCCCGGAGGTATTCTGGTCCGGTGCCATGAATGGCTTTATAGGTCATAACCAACACTTTGAATTGTGCCCGGAAATTGATCGGCAACCAATGCAGACTGCGGAGTTAATGAATATATAGATGCGTAAGCGGATCCAAACATCTTTTATTTTGTGACAAAAATAAAACGACAAAGGAGCACCGAAATCAACATGATTTGGAAAGGAATTAAGAGCCTTTTCGTTGCCTTTTGTGCAAGTCAAACAAATTTAAGAGCAGCATAAATTAAAATTATGCTTTCCTTGAATCCTTTTTTTAAAAGGAACCTAATCGCCTAACTCAGCGATCCAACTTTTTTTTTCCTCTTT
This sequence comes from Erythrolamprus reginae, assembly GCF_031021105.1. Taxonomy (NCBI): domain Eukaryota; kingdom Metazoa; phylum Chordata; class Lepidosauria; order Squamata; family Dipsadidae; genus Erythrolamprus; species Erythrolamprus reginae. The sequence goes on from NC_091958.1 coordinate 55,316,563, forward strand.
TCTTTCTAAGAAAGCAAAAATAGCCAAGGAAATCTAGCAGAAGATTTAAATAGAGGCACACGCCGATCCAAAGCGATCTATTAATACGACTGAGATGTTAATGAGACAAAGCAGGAATTTGCCTATGTAGCTTGCAAATGTTTCTATCCCAATCTTGGAGTTGCAAATCCTTGCAGAGTCAAATACTGTGTACACATATTTCAAAAATGCTTTTCCCGGGGCAGACGGTCCATGGGGACAGAATCGTCCCACGAGTGGTATTTTGCGTGTTAGCGTTGAATTTGTATTTTACCGACAAAGAAATATAGGGAGACTACTATAGATCTATTTCAAGCTATTTAGCTGGAACCCAATCAACGCAGCTTTAGGCTGCATAAACACAGGGATAGAATCAAGATCACATGAAGGGTTAATTCCACTTTATAAGGCCACACTTGGAATATGGCGTCCAGTTTTGGTCACCACGTTGCAAAAAGGATGTTGAGACTCTAGAAAGAGTGCAGAGAAGAGCGACAAAGACAATTAAGGGACTGGAGGCTAAAACATGAAGAACGGTTGCAGGAACTGGGCCTGGCTAGTTGAATGAAAAGAAGGACCAAGGGAGACATGATAGCAGTCTTCCAGTATCTCAGGGTTTGCCACAAAGAAGAAGGAGTCAGGCTATTCTCCAAAGCATCTGAGGGTAGAACAAGAAACAATGGATGGAAAATAATCAAGGAAAGAAGCAATTTAGAACTAAGGTGAAATTTCCCAACAATTAGAACAATTAATCGGTGGAACTGCTTGCCTCCAGAAGTTGTGAATGCCCCAACACTGGAAGTTTTTAAGCAGATGTTGGATAAACACCTGTCTGAAGTAATGTAGGGTTCCCTGCCTAACCATGGGGTTGGACTAGAAGACCTCCAAGGTCCCTTCCAACTCTGTTGTTATTATCATTATTTTTATTAAGAAGGAGTCAACCTATTCTCCAAAGCACCTGAGGATAGGACAAGAAGCAATGGATGGAAACTAAACAAGGAGAGAAGCAATTTAGAACTAAGGTGAAATTTCCCAACAATTAGAACAATTAATCGGTGGAACTGCTTGCCTCCAGAAGTTGTGAATGCCGCAACACTGGAAGTTTTTAAGCAGATGTTGGATAACCATCTCCCTGAAGTGGTGTAGGGTTTCCTGCCTAAGCAGGGGGTTGGACTAGAAGACCTCCAAGGTCCCTTCCAACTCTGTTGTTGTTATTATTATTAACTTAAATATTAATTTATTATTATTATTAACTTAAATATTATTAAATTAACTTAAACATTATATTTGTTTACATTGTATTATTGTTGCTGTTAGCCGCCCCAAGTCTGCGGAGAGGGGCAGCATACAAATCTGATTAATAACTAAATAATAACTAAATAAATATTAAGAAATGTAGAGGAAGGACCAAGCAGGAATTCTTCCTGAAGCGTGGGAAGTTACTCCTTGCCCCGAGTCTTTCCAAATGTGGCCCGAAGAAGACCAGCTTAAATGGTAGATAAATAACCTTGCTAATTGCTGCTGGCCACAAAGGGAAGTCTGTGTTTATTTAATCTTTAAAAAAATATTCAGCCGTAAAAGACATCTTCGTGCATTTTAACCATCCCGTTTATCGGCATGCAGGGGGCTCCTCCCGGAAGAGCCTCCGGGGGCTGTTTTCCGCCGTTGCGTTTCCTTGCTCCCTGTGTCCGTCATTAGTCTTTTACGGCCCATTTGTGGGTCTCTTTCACAGTTTTATTTGCTCCATTTGCTTAAATCTCCAAACTTGAGTGGAGATACCTTTTTTTTTTTGCTTCCTAGCACACCGCGAGTTGGTCGTTGGCTCTCTCCTGTTTTATGGCTGATACACCCAGAAATTAAAAAGAGGACGTGCAAATATCGGCTAAACGTGGGCTGGAGAACTGTTGAATTCTGTGTGTAGGAGAGTAGAGTAGAATAGAATAGAAAATGGGGAATTGAAGAGAAAGGAAGGGGAGAAGAGTAGAATAGAATAGAATATAGATTGCATTGGCGGTTCTGTGTTAGCAAAAACTTCAGAGGAGAAGGATTTAGGGGTGGTGATTTCTGACAGTCTCAAAATGGGTGAGCAGTGTGGTCGGGCGGTAGGGAAAGCAAGTAGGATGCTTGGCTGCATAGCTAGAGGTATAACAAGCAGGAAGAGGGAGATTGTGATCCCCTTATTTAGAGCGCTGGTGAGACCACATTTGGAATAATACTGTGTCCAGTTCTGGAGACCTCACCTACAAAAAGATATTGACAAAATTGAACGGGTCCAAAGACGGGCTACAAGAATGGCGGAAGGTCTTAAGCATAAAACGTATCAGGAAAGACTTCAGGAACTCAATCTGTATAGTCTGGAGGACGGAAGGAAAAGGGGGGACATGATCGAAACATTTAAATATATTAAGGGTTAAATAAGGTCCAGGAGGGAAGTGTTTTTAATAGGAAAGTGAACACAAGAACAAGGGGACACAATCTGAGGTTAGTTGGGGGAATCAGATCAGAAGCAAAGTGAGAAAATATTATTTCACTGAAAGAGTAGTAGATCCTTGGAACAAACTTCCAGCAGACGTGGTTGGTAAATCCACAGTAACTGAATTTAAACATGCCTGGGATAAACATAGATCCATCCTAAGATAAAATACAGGAAATAATATAAGGGCAGACTAGATGGACCATGAGGTCTTTTTCTGCCGTCAGTCTTCTATGTTTCTAGAATAGAATAGAAAAGGAAGGAAAGAGAAAGGAAAGGGAACAGAGTAGAATAGAGTAGAATGGAAATTTTTATTGTCACTTCAAATGTATACTAATCAGCATACATTAAAATGAAATGCTGTTGCATCCAGCTCTCAAATGATAACCATTATATTTTGACAACCACATACAAGCACACCGAGAAACATCACAGCCTAATTTGAATGTATACATATAGATGGTGGAGGGGAAAAAAAGGAATCCTGCGAGTTTACAAGACGGGTGGCATAAGGAACAAAGCTGACCCAGAATCTAGCCATCCTTCTACATATATTTCAAAATCTCCTCCCGGAGTGGAGTGACAGAAACAGGCCATGGTGTGTGGGTGTGGGGTCTTTCACAATGCTTCAAGCTCTCAAGCACACAGCGCTTACGAGCAGTAGCCTGAATAAAAGAAAAACGAGCTTCCTGTAATCCTCTCTGTTGTCCTCACCACTCTCTGTAGGGGCTTTCTATCTGAGGTGCTGCTGCCACCAAACCAGGGGGTAGGCAAAGTTGGCTCTTCTATGACTTCAACTCCCAGAATTCCTGAGCTAGCATGATAGGTTCGGGAATTCTGGGAGTTGAAGTCCACAATCGAAGAGCCAACTTTGCCTACCCCTGCACCAAACCAAACAGGGATGTAGTTTGTTCAAACACTCTCAATCCTGCCTCTGTAAAAAGTAGCCAGGACAGAAGGAGAAAAATGTGCTCCACTCATCCCCTTTGCAGGAAATGCAAACACCGGTTTGCTCTCCTCTCTAAATATAACATACTGATTGATTGATTGATTGATTGATTGATTGATTGTTAGAGTTGAAAGGGACCATAAAGGCCATCAAGTTCAACCCCCTGCCCAAGCTGGAACCCTATAGCACACCAGTCAAGTGGCAGGTCAATCTTCTCTTAAAAATGTCCAGAGTGTTGGAGTTCACAACGTCCGCTGGTAGTTTGTTCCATTGGTTGATCGCTCTGACCGTCAGGAAGTTCCTCCTTATCTCCATGTTGAATCTCTCCTTGGTCAGCTTCCAGCCCTTGTTCCTCGTCCAGCCCTCTGGTGCCCTGGAGAATAAAGTGATCCCCTCCTCTCTGTGACATCCCCTCGTATACTTGTAGACTGCTATCTTGTCCGCTCTGGCCCTCCTTTTCTCTAGGCTATCCATGCCCAGTTCCCGCAGTCTCTCTTCGTAAGTCTTGGTTTCCAATCCCTTAATCATCTTGGTTGCTCTTTTTTGCACCTTCTCCAGAGTTTCAATGTCTCTTTTGAAGTGTGGTGACTAGAACTGACTACAGTACTCCAGGTGTGGTCGGACCAGGGCGTAGTAGAGTGGTATTAAGACTTCCCTGGTCTTGGAGTGTATTCCTCTGTTGATGCAGCTTAGGATTGTGAAGAGACCAAAGTCAGATTGTTAGTTATCTGAACCCCCAGATAATTACTATTGACCCACCTCCATAGCTGCAACTGTGATCCAAAGTGATCATCTTCTCCTATCTGGGCTGCAGAATGGTGCCCTGTAGACCTCTGTAGTCCTCAACAGTCATTTTTAATTTATTTATTACAGTTGGGTGGGGCCTTGCAGGTCATAGTTCTACCTCCCCCCTCACCTCATAGGTAACAAAGATCGCAAGTGTGGGGGCTCTCACAACATCCAGGGTGGCGCAGTGGTTAGAGAGCAGCACTGAAGGCTACTTCAGCTGGCTGCTAGCTCTAATTCAGCAGTTCAAAACTCACCACCGGCTCAAGGTTGACCCAGCCTTCCGTCCATCTGAGGTGGGTCAAATGAAGATTGTTGGGGGCAAGAGGCTGAGTCTTTGTAAACCTCTTAGAGAGGGCTGGAAAAGCGCTATGAAGTAGCATATGTGCTATTGCTATTCCTTCCTTCCTTCCTTCCTTCCTTCCTTCCTTCCTTCCTTCCTTCCTTCCTTCCTTCCTTCCTTCCTTCCAAGGTGGGTAAAATGAGGACCCAGATTGTTGGGGGCAAGAGGCCGGTTCTGTAAACCTCTTAGAGAGGGCTGGAAAAGCAGTTTGAAGTAGCATATAAGTGCTATTGCTATTCCTTCCTTCCTTCCTTCCTTCCTTCCTTCCTTCCTTCCTTCCTTCCTTCCTTCCTTCCTTCCTTCCTTCCTTCCTTCCTAGGTGGGTCAAATGAGGACCCAGATTGTTGGGGGCAAGAGGCCGATTCTGTAAACCTCTTAGAGAGGGCTGGAAAAGCAGTTTGAAGTAGCATATAAGTGCTATTGCTATTCCTTCCTTCCTTCCTTCCTTCCTTCCTTCCTTCCTTCCTTCCTTCCTTCCTTCCTTCCTTCCTTCCTTCCTAGGTGGGTCAAATGAGGACCCAGATTGTTGGGGGCAAGAGGCCGGTTCTGTAAACCTCTTAGAGAGGGCTGGAAAAGCAGTTTGAAGTAGCATATAAGTGCTATTGCTATTCCTTCCTTCCTTCCTTCCTTCCTTCCTTCCTTCCTTCCTTCCTTCCTTCTCTTCCTTCCTTCCTAGGTGGGTCAAATGAGGACCCAGATTGTTGGGGGCAAGAGGCCGATTCTGTAAACCTCTTAGAGAGGGCTGGAAAAGCTGCATTAAGTGGCATATAGTGCTATTGCTATTCCTTCCTTCCTTCCTTCCTTCCTTCCTTCCTTCCTTCCTTCCTTCCTTCCTTCCTTCCGTGGTGCAATGATTACAATATTTCAGGCTACAATATTTCATGACCAGCTCAAGGTTGACTCAGGCTTCCCTCTCTCCGAGGTGGGTCAAATGAGGACCCAGGTTTATTTGTTTATTTGTTTATTCATTTGTCCAATACACAAATACATAGGAAGAGAATAGACATGAAGTAATATATATAAGGATAAAAGTGAAAATAGAAGAGAAGATATATGAAAGGAAGAAAATATATATGATATATGAGATAAAGGAAAGACAATTGGACAGGGGACGAAAGGCACGCTCTTGCCCACAACTAGATTGTTGTGGGCAAGAGACTGATTCTGTAAACCGCTTCGAGAGGGCTGTGAAGCGGTATATAAGTCTAAATACTATAAATGCTATCCACTGGCAAGCTGTTCCACTGGTTAATCGCTCTCACCGTCAGAAAGTTTTTTCCTCACTTCCAGGCTCAGATAGCCTGGATATAAGACTCAACTGGTGATCCATCTCAGGGTAGCTTTCTTGACCGATCGCCAGTTGCACCCTCACACCAATCCTTCACATTTTGGCACGATGGCAAGGCTCCTAGGGTATTGTCTCTGGAGCATGTGCCATTAGTCAGCAGGCCGGCTTAAGGAGCGGGAGAAAGCACCATGAGCTATGAATCAGTCACCATCGGTGGTGGTGGAGGCCGTAACGAAAGCCAGGAGAAAAAAGAGGGGGGGGGGGAGAGAGAGAGAGAGATGAATGGCGCTGAAGGCAGAGAAAGCACCAGTGAGTAAAACTTGTCATTTTGAAAGTCATTAGTGCCTGTGAAATAATGTTAATCTCTTTAACACGAATACATTTGGTTCGCCTCGCGCCCTTATTGAATATTTCCTTCCGTCGGTGATCCTTGGCTGCTCTCTAGCAGATACTGCTCATTTTTTAAAAAGGAAGGAAGGATCAAAGGAAAGAAAGGAAAAAAAGAGGAAGGGAGGAAGGAAAGTAGAGAGGAAGAAAAGGAAGGAAGGAAAGAAAGGAAAAAAAGAGGAAGGGAGGAAGGAAAGTAGAGAGGAAGAAAAGGAAGGGAGGAAGGAAAGGAAAAAAAGAGGAATGGAGGAAGGAAAGTAGAGAGGAAGAAAAGGAAGGAAGGAAGGAAAGGAAAAAAAGAGGGAGGGAGGAAAGTACAGAGGAAGAAAAGGAAGGAAGGAAAGGAAAAAAGAGGAAGGGAGGAAGGAAAGTAGAGAGGAAGAAAAGGAAGGAAGGAAAGAAAGGAAAAAAGAGGAAGGGAGGAAGGAGAGTAGAGAGGAAGAAAAGGAAGGAAGGAAAGAAAGGAAAAAAAGAGGAAGGGAGGAAGGAGAGTAGAGAGGAAGAAAAGGAAGGAAGGAAAAAAAGGAAAAAAAGAGGAAGGCAGGAAGGAAAGTAGGGAGGAAGAAAAGGAAGGAAGGAAGGAAAGGAAAAAAAGAAGAAAGAAAGAAAGAAAGAAAGATTTTTGAATATTTCCTTCTGTTGGTGATCCTTGGCTGCTTTCTAGCAGATTATTATTATTATTATTATTATTTATTATTATTTATTGGATTTGTATGCCACCCCTCTCCGCAGACTCGGGGCGGCTAACAACAGTAACAAAACAACATATAAATTCAATACTGTTCATTTTTTTTAAAAAAGGAAAGAAGGAAAGAAAGAAAGAAACAAAGAAAGAGGAAGGAAGGGCAGAAGAAAGAAAGAAAGAAAGAAATATTTTTGAATATTTCTGTCGGTGATTGTTGGCTGCTTTCTAGCAGATACTGTTCATGAGCGAAAGAAAGAAAGAAAGAAAGAAAGAAAGAAGAGAAAGAAAGAAAGAAAGAAATATTTTTGAATATTTCTGTCGGTGATTGTTGGCTGCTTTCTAGCAGATACTGTTCATGAGCGAAAGAAAGAAAGAAAGAAAGAAAGAAAGAAAGAAAGAAAGAAAGAAAGAAAGAAAGAAAGAAAGAAATTGCAGCACAAACGTTTTAAGCAGGCCGTTTTACTCCATCGTGGTTGGAGTTCTCCCTTAAGGGGCATCCAGGCATTGGCTGCTCTTGTTGCTGGGTCTGAAGCGAAGCCAACGTCTGATTGAGCAGAAACCAGGATTCCTGGCATACGAAGCCATTGTTGCTCTTCCTGCTGGCCTCCTTTGAAGCCGTTCCCAGCTGCAAGTTTTTCCGCCTACTAATTTATCAATTATTTCGGTCCTCTCAAATGAACTCGTCAGGCTCCAGAAACCGAAGAAAGGCACGTGCTGTGATTCTTCCAAGCAGATTTCTTTATTGTTCTTCACCCATAGACAGAATCTTGCCAAATAGAGCACGCTAAAGCAACATTTAAGGAGGAACCCTCTTCGCCCTCTTTCTCTCACAGAAACTTACCTGAACCGCATTCTTTCTTCGTTGCTCCCTCGCCTGTCGACAGCGATCTTGCCAAACTAAAGCAGAGGATATGCGCCGTTAAATACATACTCCGGGAACCATTGAGGAGGAGATGTCTTCAGCCTCTTTCTCTCACACAAACTATGGAAATGCCATTGTCCCTTGCTTCCCTGGAGTGCAGCCCTTCCCTCCTGGGAATCCAGACCACATTCCATCACAGAAAGGCCAAACCCATTGTCTTCCTCAGTATAAGCTGAGTTTCCAGCGAGAAACCACAGTTAATGTTCCAGGCGTCTGATACCGCGCAAGAGTTGTTGGCTTATTTTGATTACAGTGCCAGTCATTTTTTATGAAAATGTCAAATGCCCTTCCCTTCCTTCCTTCCTCCCTCCCTCCCTCTCTCCCTCCCTCCCTTCCTACTTTAGCCCTGCTTCCTTCTCTCTTCCTTTCTTCTTCCTTCCTTCCTCCCTCCCTCCTTTAACCCTCCCTTTCTCCTTCCTTCCTTCTTTCCTTCCTTCCTTCCTCCCTCTCTTCTTGCCCTGCTTCCTGCTCCTTTTCTCCTTCTTTCCTTCCTCCCTCCCTCCCTCTCTTAGCCCTGCTTCCTTCTCTCTTCCTTTCTTCTTCCTTCTTCCCTTCCTCTCTTAGTCCTGCTTCCTTCTCTCTTCCTTTCTTCTTCCTCCCTCCCTACTTTAGCCCTGCTTCCTTCTCCCTTCCTTTCTGCTTCCTCCCTCCCTCCTTTAACCCTCCCTTCCTTTCTCTTTCCTTCCTTCCTTCTTTCCTTCCTCCCTCCCTCTCTTAGCCCTGCTTCCTTCTCTCTTCCTTTCTTCTTCCTTCCTTCCTCCCTCCCTCCCTCCCTTCCTTTCTGCTTCCACTCTCCCTCCCTTAGCCCTGCTTCCTTCTCCTTTCTTTTCTCCTTCCCTCCCCCTTCATTAGTGTCTTTCACTCCTTCCAAGTAGCTTGAAGTCTTCAGAAGGACCATAAGGTTCTCGGTTGACCTTCTCCCTATGGAAGAGGAAAATGCTAGGACCATTGAACGTCTGAACTGGGCTCTTCCGCGTCCATAACTCTCCTTGAAGGGGGAAATAACCGTTCTCCACAAATCTCGGCTCTTCCCCCTAATGCCAGGGGCTCTGTTGAGACCTCTGATAGGGTTGCCTATTTCCTAATTACTGTATAAACACCAACTAATGAAGTGTATATAACACGCCCCAAAGTATGTTGAAGGAGAACGGCATCAGAATACGGAATTAGTTCATCGTCCCTTGATCCCAGGGTATAAACTTGGCCCCAAGCAGGGTGATCTCCAAGGCCAGGAGATCTCAACAGCTACTCTAGAGAAGTTATGGAGCTCTTCCTGGAAGGTGGAAGTGATGGAGGAGTTGGATCTGGTCCCTTTTCTTCAGCCCTGGGACGGAGGGATGGAGCCGCAGGCAACAGAGCTGCTGGGAGGGGAGGGGAGGGGAGAATCGCGGGCTCCCTTCCTTCCTACGCGCAGATCTTATCTTTCCCTGATAATAACGATAATCAAATCTGCATTTCCTTTTGGAATTTTCATTAAAATTGCAGGACCAGTGATTACACAGCTGCTTAATTTAAATCAGCGGGGATTTTGAAACATGCTCGGATATTTTTAAATACCGCTCTCACTTCCTTGTTTACAGTGTTATGATTAAGTGGAATTCTCTGTAGTTGTTTTCAAGCGTTGCCCCCTTAAAAGAAAAAAAAGGGGGGGGGGGGAAAGAAAGAAGATTCTCACAGTTCCCCTTAAATAAACTTTTATTTTTAAAAATTTATCAGAGTTGGAAGGGAGGTTGTAGGTCATCTAGTCCAACCCCCTCTGCCCAGGGACCCTACACCTGTGATGGCAAACCTATGTGCAGAGGCATGCGGAGCCACAACCCACATGTTTGTGGAGGTTAACAATGACAATAACAACATAGTTAGTGTTGTGGTTAGCTCTGGCCCAGCTCCTGCCCCAAGGACTGTGGATGTGGGGGAGACATCCACATGCTGCAGGCCTGTTTTGCCCCCGGTGGAATCTGCTGATGAAGGCTCCTCTGACCAAGAAGACAAGAGTGACAGGGAGGAGGAGAGTGGGGCAGACAGCTCAGAAGGAGATCAATTATCTAGCTCCTCCTTGGATTCAGAACAAGAGTTAATGATACAGCCACGCATGCGGAGAGCGATGCATAGGCAGCAACAACTGAGAGATTATTATCAAAGAAAATGAGGCCACCTGTGGTTGGGTGGGGCTGTGGTCATTAGTGAGGCTGCTATAAAGAGCAGCCTGTGGGTTTGGCCATTGTGGAGGATTATCTGATCGTTGTGTTTCGTGACTGCTTTGCTGACTTTGACCTTTTGTGTGCTGATTTCCCCCCGCTTTGAAACTAAACAAGGGCAAAGTGTGTTTCACTTTGTGAAAGAAGAAGGACTGTGAATTGCCTCCCAGCTGCAAGCTAAGTATCACAGAACTGATAAGGGACTTGTACAAATTACCAGTTTGTTTGGAGACCAGTGCTCTTGGCTATACCAAAAGAGGGCTTGGTTTAAGTGAATTTTCATTATAAAGAACATTGTTTTGAATTTTCAAACGTGTGTGTGCCTGAAATTTGTACCTGTGAATTTTCGGGAGGAGTCTACCAGAGAGCCCGACAGAACAGTTGGAAGGGGCCTTGGAGGTCTTCTAGTCCAACCCCTTGCCTTGGCAAGAATCCCTACACTACTTCAGACAGATGGTCGTCCAACATCTTCTTAAAAACTTCCAGTGTTGGAGCATTCACAGCTTAACAACCAGGTTAAGGTTGATGGTGAGAGAGTTGTGCAGCCTTGGTGTGGTTGTGTGGACAGTGTGGATCAACTCACAAGCTCTGCTCTGCTTAATTTGTACAATCTGGGCGAAGGCAATTACGGTGGAGTGATTTGCCGTTCGAGAGGCGAAAGGATTTTCTGCATTAATGCAGTTTGGATTAGAACTTTAAGACCTCTTTGAGATTCCCTGGAATAAACCCGTAATAGGTTATTTCCCATCATTCTCCTCCTGTAATCGAAGACTAATCCTCTCCGTATAATTGAAATGTCTCCAGGATTCTATTAGTATAATATTATTATATCCCAGTACAAGTTCACTGTAATCTCCACTTTCCTCTTTCTCTCTATCATGGGTTAGTTACAGAGCTCATCCAATCAAGAACCCTAATTCCTGAATCAGACAGATTAACAAAAAAAACAAATGTATATGTTCTGTCAGGCTCTCTGATAGACTCCTCCCAAAAATGCACAGGTACAAATTTCAGACACACACACGTTTGAAAATTCAAAACAATGTTCTTTATAATGAAAATTCACTTAACCTAAGCCTTCTTTTGGTATAGCAAAGAGCACTCGTCTCCAAACAAACTGGTAATTTGTACAAGTCCCTTATCAGTTCTGCGATACTTAGCTTGCAGCTGTGAGGCAATTCACAGTCCTTCTTCTTTCACAAAGTGGTTTAGTTTCAAAGCGGGGAAAAATCAGCACACAAAAGGTCAAAGTCAGTAAAGCAGTCACAAAACACAACAATCAGATAATCCTATACAATGGCCAAACCCATAGGCTGCTCTTTATAGCAGCCTCACTAATGACCACAGCCCCACCCAACCACAGGTGGCCTCCTTTTCTTTGATAATAATCTCTCAGTTGTTGCTGCCTATGCATCGCTTTCCGCATGCGTGGCTGTATCATTAACTCTTGTTCTGAATCCAAGGAGGAGCTAGATAATTGATCTCCTTCTGAGCTGTCTGCCCCACTCTCCTCCTCCCTGTCACTCATGGCTTCTTGGTCAGAGGAGCCTTCATCAGCAGATTCCACCGGGGGGGGGCAAAACAGGCCTGCAGCATGTGGATGTCTCCCCCACATCCACAGTCCTTGGGGCAGGAGCTGGGCCAGAGCTAACCACAACATGTGGCAGACTAGATACAGCATACGACTGAGTAGACAATGACAACCCAGAATTGATTGAGTCTCTTCATTTGGTTTCTGGTAGCTAGCCACTCTTGCCACCTGTAGCAACGAATAATCCTTTGAACGAAAGTGAATTTAAAAAGAAAAATACTTAATCTTCTTTAATTCCTGCTTCTTATCATTTAAAAAGGGGGATTTTTTTTGTCCCCTCCTTTCCTTGGAAGGGGTGGAGGCAGATCCAGCTGTTGTCACCATTTCTCTTCCTCCACCTGGGACCAAATGAAGAATTCATTACATTTCAAATGAGAGCCTAGTTTGCTGCATACATTAGCATGTTTTAATCATCTCGCCACGATTCCTTCCCCTTCTCCCCCCCCCTCCCCAAAAAAGGGTGGGGGGAGAGGTTGGAAGAAAAATGAAGATTTAAAACTCTTGTCTTGCCGAAAGCAGACAAATTGGCTCCGAAATGACTCAGTCAATAAAAGATGAGCTCCGAAAAACCTTCTTCTCCTCTGAAAGTATGCGGAGAGGGAATTAGGTTTTTCTAAGCCCACTGTCAAAAATTAATAATACATACAGCATGTAAAATGGTTTAGCCCCCTACAGCCTTATACAAATATATCTTTCACTTGTAAATGTGACATGACTACCAGGATCCTTCATCCTTTTCCCCCAAGGGGATGTTATGTGTCGATGTGTGTAGTAAACCTCTAGATAATTAGAAAGCGTGCCCCTACTTCAAACGAGAAGGACAAACAGCAACAAGGTGGATAGATAGGGTTGTAGTAGGGAGGGGCACGTTGTTGGAAGAGCTGGAGTAAGGGCTGTTGATCACGGCGAGACGCTATCTATGAGGTCGCTAACAGTAACGACGATTCGATGGGCTGTAATCAATCAATTAGTCCTATTTAGCAAATCACGATTTAGCCGAAGCTGTCGGAAGATCTCACAATCCATATTCTTTCGATTAATCAAATGTCTTAATGGTGTCACAGCTGAGAGAAGATATAAAGAGGTTTTTTTTAATCTCTTGCTGAAAAGTATCTAGAAAACTGCACTGAGATGGTTTTAAAATACTAAAGAGTTGAAATGTTGTTTTGTAGCCTTCACGTTCCATGACTAGGTGTCAGATGTGTATTCTTAAAATGTGAACATCTTGTTGTCTTCACTTTCCAACTTTAATTTCTGTTGAGTGGGGGGAAGATACATGGGGGATAGATGTTCTTCTGGCAGCAACTCATTCTTCTGAAAGTGTCCTGTTTTCCAAATGTTCATCAGACATGGTCTTCATTCTGTGGTCTTCAGTTATGACCTTCAGTCTTCTGTCTGTGGTCTTCAGTCTTTAGTTTGTGGTCTTCAGTTGTCAATCTCTGGTCTTCAGTTGTGGTCTTTAGTCTTCAGTTATGATCTCCAGTCTTCTGTTTCTGGTCTTCGGTCTTCTGTCTGTGGTCTTCAGTCTTCAGTCTCAGTCTCTGGTCTTCAGATTGTTGTCTTCTGTCTGTGCTCTTCAGTTTGTAGTCTTCAATCCCTGGTCTTCAGTCTGTGGTCTTCAGTCTTCAATTTGTGGTCTTCAGTCTCTGGTCTTCGGTCTGTGGTCTTCAGTCTTCAGTTTGTGGCCTTCAGTTTGTAGTCTTCAGTCTCTGGTCTTCCGTCTTCGGTCTGTGGTCTTCAGTCTTTAGTTTGGTCTTCAATTGTCAGTCTCTGGTCTTCAGTCTCCAGCTTGTGGTCTTTAGTCTTCAGTTATCATCTTCAGTCTTCAGTCTCTGGTCTTCAGTCTTCAGTTTGTGGTCTTCAGTTGTCAGTTTCTTGTCTTCAGCCTTCACCTTGTGGTCTTCAGTCTTTAGTTCGTGGTCTCCAGTCTCTGGTCTTTGGTCTCCTGTCTCTGGACTTCAGTTTTTAGTTAGTGGTCTTCAGTTTCTAGTCTTCAGTCTTCACCTTGTGGTCTTCAGTCTTTAGTTCATGGTCTTCTGTCTCTGGTCTTCGGTCTTCAGATTGTGCTCTTCACTCCGTGGTCTTTCCTTCCACGATGATGAAGGCTATCAACATTATTCAATCCACCGTCACAAGATTTAGGCACTCGGAGTTCTCGGCTGCCTCTCATCCATCCATCCTTCACATGTCAGAAGAAAAGCTGTGCTCACAGTCTTGGGTGTCTCTTTGTTGTTCAAAGAACAGAACAGGCCAGAAGCCAAAACATTCTGGGCAGTTAACAAATCTGCTAAGGCTGCTTTCGCTGAAAGATGTATTTGAAGAGAATCCACTTTTCATTGTTGATTCAATCTTCTGCCAGCCCAGTATCCTCTCTTAAGTTTGTTCCTTGATCTTTTCTGTGCTTAAAAGAAGGCTATATTTCCCCCCTGCTTGGCATGGTTGCCGATGGGTTTCCAGACGCAATTCAAAGTGTTGGTTATGACCTACAAAGCCCTACATGGCTTTGGACTAGAACCGCCTTCTGCCGCATGAATCCCAGCAACCGGTCAGGTCCCACAGACTCAGCCTTCTCCAGGTCCCGTCAGATAGACAATGTCGTCTGGCGGGGCCTAGGGGAAGAGCCTTCTCTGTGGTGGCCCCGACCCTCTGGAATCAACTCCCTCCAGAGATTTGTACTGCCCCCACCCTCTCCGCTTTTTGCAAGAGTTCAAAAACCTATCTCTGTTGGCAGGGTTGGGGCCATTAAATCTATCATCTTGCCCCAGGAGATAAATGAATGTATAGGTGATTGGCTGAATGTGAGTGATTGACTTTTTAAAAAGAAATTGGGGGGGGGGGGTTTACTATGTTTTAAATGTAGATTTTTATATGTTATGTATTCACCTTTGTTGTGAGAAATAGGGTGGCATAGAAATCAAATAAATAAGGGAAGGAAGGAAGGAAGGAAGGGGAAAGAAGAAAGAAAGAAAGAAACATAGAAACATAGAAGACTGACGGCAGAAAAAGACCTCATGGTCCATCTAGTCTGCCCTTATACTATTTTCTGTATTTTATCTTAGGATGGATCTATGTTTATCCCAGGCATGTTTCAATTCAGTTCCTGTGGATTGACCAACCATGTCTGCTGGAAGTTTGTTCCAAGGATCTACTACTCTTTCAGTAAAATAATATTTTCTCACGTTTCTTTTGATCTTTCCCCCAACTAACTTCAGATTGTGCCCCCTTGTTCTTGGGTTCACTTTCCTATTAAAAACACTTCCCTCCTGAACCTTATTTAACCCTTTAACATATTTAAATGTTTCGATCATGTCCCCCCTTTTCCTTCTGTCCTCCAGACTCTACAGATGGAGTCCATGAAGTCTTTCCTGATACGTTTTATGCTTAAGACCTTCCACCATTCTTGTTGCCCGTCTTTGGACCCCTTCAATTTTGTCAAGAAAAAAGGGCCACACCTTTCACCTGTGAAAAGCATACCTACATTGGCTTCTTTCTCCACATTCTAGTTTCTTGGAAAATCGTCATCTTCCATCTTTGACCACACGCGGCTGGTCAATTCCAGTGCATGGGCCTGAGGAGACTCCTTCCTTGCCCCGTGGCATTCGTGGTATATTTGACACCGTCTCCTTGTGCCCACCCGGGTCAGTTGTTCATCCCTTGATGCAACCCAGCATTCTGCTTCAGTTCAAGCACCAAAGGGCTCCTGAGAAGACTGACAAATATCATTAATAATGATTCATGGCGCAGGAGGAAAGGGGGCTTGGAAAAAGGAGGATGCGAGAGCAGAATTCAAACGCTTGTTTTTGTTTACAAGTGGAAATTACAAGGATTCCCCAGGTCCTTTCCATTCTAACGTTTGACCTCCTGAGCAGGAAAAATTCGAGTTGAAGAAAGAAAATTTCGAGCTAAAACATACGAAGAACAGTGGCAGGGACTGGGCATGGCAAGTTTAATGAAAAGAAGGACCAGCGGAGACAGGATAGCAGCCTTCCAATATCTCAGGGGTGGCCACAAAGAAGAAGGAGTCAAGCTACTCTCCAAAGCACCTGAGGGTAGAACAAGAAGCAATGGGTGGAAACTAAACAAGGAGAGAAGCAACTTAGAACTAAGGAGAGAGGTAGGAGGGATGATAGACAGTCAGGGAGGGAGGGAGGGACGGACGGATATAGATAACTAAGTTGATAGATAATTGATAGACAGACATACAATAGTCAGGGATGGATGGAATGATGGATGGATATAGATAACTAAGATGATAGACAGATGATAGATTGATTGATAGAGAGAGAGACAGACAGACAATCGATAGTCAGGGATGGATGGATATAGATAACTAAGATGATAGACAGATGATAGATTGATTGATAGATAGATAGAGAGAGAGAGAGACAGACAGACAGACAGAAAGACAGACAATCGATAGTCAGGGATGGATGGATATAGATAACTAAGATGATAGACAGATGATAGATTGATTGATAGAGAGAGAGAGAGACAGACAGACAGGCAGACAGACAATCGATAGTCAGGGATGGATGGATATAGATAACTAAGATGATAGACAGATGATAGATTGATTGATAGAGAGAGAGACAGACAGACAGACAGACAGACAGACAATAGTCAGGGATGGATGGATATAGATAACTAAGATGATAGACAGATGATAGATTGATTGATAGAGAGAGAGAGAGACAGACAGACAATCGATAGTCAGGGATGGATGGATATAGATAAGTAAGATGATAGACAGATGATAGATTAAGAGAGAGAGACAGACAGACAGACAGACAGACAATCGATAGTCAGGGATGGATGGATATAGATAACTAAGATGAAAGACAAATGATAGATAGACAGATGACAGATAGACAGACAGACAGACAGACAATCGACAGGGATGGATAGATAGAGAGATAGATAGATAGATAAATAATTAACCCTTTGTGACAATTCATTTGGCTTAAATAAATATTCCTACTATCCAAAATTCAGTTACCAGCAGAATAATATCTGTTTTAGGGAAATGGACCACATTTTTTTTAGGCAAGAAAGGTCACAAATACTAGAACTAAACTTTTTTTTTTAACGTTTCCTCCATTTCTAAGTACAAAATCAACTGGAAAAAAAACCCCCTGTTTCCCCAGTAAAACAAGCCGGCTTCTGTCTGTGTCACCGCTCTGTGTGCCTAACCACTAGATCATCCCATGCCCGACTTGATTAATCTATCAATTAAAAGAGGCAAAGCTTGCTATCTAGAGCCATAAATTAAGCCAGGCTCCACATGGTAGCTATTAAAGGAGGCTTCTCAAAATTTCCAGCCTGAAAAAAAATGCAATTCATCTTCTCATCCCACCTTCTGCCTACAAGAAAGTTATGGGGAGGAATTTTTCTCTTTAACCCCTCTTTTTTTTTCTACAGCTATCTGTAGGTGGGAGCTGCCTTGTAGCTTAATTTGTCTATTTTCCCCTGCAAGAGTTGTGGGGGGGTGGGGGGGGAGGAAACGAGGCCTCGTCAATACTACATCTCTTTTCCTCCCCAGCCTGGGTGTCATCCAATGGTAATCTCCTTGGTAGATAATTGTACTTTTCCAGATCGTGTTTATGGAAGGTGACAAACAGTTTGCTCGAAAGAGATGTTAATAACATGGAAATGTCTCCAGCTTGAGAGTCGGCACAGGAATTATCTAATGCGTCTCTTGAAAGCCAGCCTTGCCTCCGCCGTTAGATTTAAGGAGCGAAATCTTCTCATTTGCATATAATTTCGGGTCTGGCGTGTCATCTTTTGTGCAAAGCAGGCAATTTCTCCTGCCAAAAGTGGAGCTCCAAGCCTTGTCCAAAGGTTTTGTCTTCGTGAAGTGGAGAAGAGGTGGATCTTTCTGTGTTTGGAGCTGGGAAACTGGATGGATCCGAGGTACACTGCTCAAAAAAAAATAAATAAATAAAGGGAACACTTCAACAATGTTGTGATTCCGTCTGAGGCTCCTCAGGGAACGGCTGAACCTCTGCCGGCTCCCTGCTCAGAGGGGGAGGAGGAGGAAGAGGAGGAGGAGGAGGAGGCCCAGGTAGAAGGGGAGGAGGAATATCAGGCCGAGGGAGAGGGAGAACAGCCAGAGTCCCCCGGGGTGGAGCTCTCCCCAGCAAGCAGCCTGGAGTCCTTAGATGAAAATGCTCAAGCCATCATCGATCACAGGCAGAGAAGAGCAGAACAACGAAGGGGACAATTAGCCAGGTACTTCCAGTCCTAAATAGGTAACAGCTGGGTTTGGTGTGGTTCTCTCCAGAAAGGCTGAAAAGGCAGACCCACCCTTCCTGTATTGTGGAGTATTATCTTTGGGAGTCCTGGGACCTGTCTGTGATCTTTGGCGTCTCTGATTCTGCCTTGTGGCCTTGAAGGCTGAAACCTTGGGGGAAAAGGCGTGGGGGCTTATTCTCTACAGTGGTGTGTGTGCCAGCAAGAATTCTGCTGTATTGTCTGGCCGTCAGGACTTTGCTGTGAAGTCTCATAGCCTGCCTGTTGGGAAGAACAGGTTTTTCTTTGTGTTTATTTTTCAAACTATAAAGTGCTTTTGCTTTTACCAGCGTGTCTGGCTGCTTTTTCCAGTTGGTGTTGAAGTCTGGGGGCACCCAGACAGAACAAACAACATAATATAACTCCAAGTAAATCAAACTTTTGCGAAATCAAACCGCACTTAGATTTAGATCTATTAGATTTGTATGCCACCCCTCTCCGAAGACTCGGGGCGGTTCACAACAAAAACAATACAATATATAAAGTACAAAAAACAAATTTAAAACCCATAATATTAATAACGATCATTACTACATAATCACACCATTCTCATATATTACAGTCAGAAAAAGGTGGTGATGGGGGAAAAAGATAGTTAGGTGTTCAACATCTTGCGGAAGGCGGGAAGAGTAGGGGCAATTCGAATCTCCGGGGGAAGTTGATTCCAGAGGGCCAGGGCCACCACAGAGAAGGCTCTTCCCCTGGGTCCCGCCAAACAGCATTGTTTAGTCGACGGGACCCGGAGAAGGCCAACTCTGTGGGACCTGATTGGCCGGTGGGATCTGGGCGGCAGAAGGAAGCAAGAAGGAAGATGGACAGTCAATTTCTCCTGCTGTCGTGCACATTCAACTTTCTACAGAACCAAGTATTCAATGAGAATATTTCATTCATTCAGATCTAGGATGGGTTCTTTGAGGGTTCCCTTTATTTTATTTTTTTGAGCAGTATAGTTATTGGGCACAGGTTCATCAAAGAGGGGAGTCAAGTTATTTTGCAAAGCACCCGAAGGCATTCAAGAACAGAAGGGTTGGAGAAATGAGAAGGAAAATATTACATAAGTGGTACCATACACCTGTAGAACTTGTGCATATTTTTAAGAATGTTACGGCAGCCTGCTGGCGTGGATGTCAGGAGAGGGGGGTGTCCATGCATATGTTTTGGGGGTGCTTGGTAGTGCAGAAGTTTTGGAAAGAGATGCAAGAGGAGATTAATAGGATGCTAAATATAAAATGTAAATATAGTATAATATAAAATCCACACCTCTTGAGCAAATGCAGGGACAAGAGTTTGCCTCTGTACAAATCGATGGTGAGACCACACTTGGAGTCCTCTGTACAGTTCTGGTCATAATGGAGCTGGAAAAGGTGCAAAAAAGGGGCAACAAGGATGATCAAGGGAATTGAGCCCCTCCCTTATGAAACCAGGTTGCAACGCCTTGGTCTCTTCAGCCTTGAAAGGCGGCGTTGAAGAGGCGACTTGATCGAAGTGTATAAAATCATGCATGGGATAGAAAAGGTGGATAGAGAAAAATTCTTTTCTCTATCACACAAGACACTCTCTAAAGCTCACAGGTAAGAAAGGGAGGACCAATAAAGGGAAATATTTCTTCACCCAGAGGGTCCTTGGTTGATGGAATTCACTTCCAGAAGAGGCCGTGACAGCTGTCAGCCTGGATAGCTTCAAGGCAGGATTAGACAGATTCATGGATGCCAAGTGTATCGGTGGTTATTGAAACGGATGTCCATGTGCCGCCTCTATGTTGGTTGAGGCAGTCAGGGTTCCCTTGGGTCCCATTTGTTGGGGGTCAAGGGAAAGGAAGGGTCTTGCCTTCTCTTTCTGCTCAAGATCCCCATGGACAATTGGGGGGCCACTGTGTGACACAGAATGCTGGACTCGATGGGCTTTGGCCTGATTCAGCAGGGCTCTTCTTAGGTTCTTATGTTCTCTCTGTCTTTCTCCTTCCTTCCTTCCTTCCTTCCTTCCTTCCTTCCTTCCTTCCTTCCTTCCTCCCTCTCTCTTTGAGTTAAGGCAGGCAGGATTCCCTTGGGTCCCATTTGTTGGGGGTCAAGGGAAAGGGAGGGTCTTGCCTTCTCTTTCTACTCAAGATCCCCATGGACAATTGGTGGGCCACGGTGTGACACAGAATGCTGGACTCGATGGGCTTTGGCCCGATTCAGCAGGGCTCTTTTTAGGTTCTTATGCTCTTATGTTAACATGAAGTCTGTGGCCTCCAGACAGTTTTGACTTGGACTCTGATTTAGTTCAGATGTTACCTGGAACTTTGACATCAAGGCCCCCAATTACCAAATGCAGTTTCTCTAAAGAGTTTGCCTTGGTGCATGTGTTTGAGAGTTAATTTAAAAGGCGCTTTAACTGTATATCCACAGCGAGTCACAGCAGAAAACTCCAATTTGCCGTTCTCGCATTGTTTCCTGTATTTTATTTTTTTAAAAAGATGAGCGCAATTTTTCTTTTAAAAAGAAGTTGTCGAAAATGAAGGGCTATTTTGCTTACCACTCCGAGGCTCCATCTTTTGAGAGTTTACATGAATTTTCTAGCCTGTCTCCTAGCAATTGCTTTTCCTATTGATGGCTGGGGGGAAAAAATTAGGGTGCATACCAGGGATAAAATGCATCTACACAAAACAGTTGCCTGAATTTCTTCTCTGGTCTTTCTTTCTTTTTTTTTCTTTTCCACACAATATGTCTATGACGATAACATTGGAAGCCCTCGGAAGCTTGAGAAAGCACACCGGTGACAATAAAGTACACAATTGCATTAAAGGCACATTATTAAATGCACTTCACTCCCTATGCCCGAAGGATTTTACTAATAAGCCAAACAATGTATGTTTCTGACGAGCTGTGATTATAATCAACTATCTTCTACTCACAATTTGTGAACCTTACAGCTTGTTTTGTGTCACATCTCAGCTCCAAATCCACCTGCTTTGGTTTAATCTGGTGGCCTCGAAGTTCCCAAATATTTTATTTCGCTTATTTAAATTCCTCGACCAACAACAATGAGAATATGGTGAGGCTCAAACGTGGAGTTAAGTCAACAATGTGCTTGTAAACCCGTCTCTTTGGAAAGCATGGTGTAGTCCAGTAATAAAACGTGGTAGATAAATCCACAGTAACGTGGTAGATAAATCCACAGTAACTGAATTTAAACATGCCTGGGATAAACATATATCCATCCTAAGATAAAATACAGAAAATAGTATAAGGGCAGACTAGATGGACCATGAGGTCTTTTTCTGCCGTCAGACTTCTATGTTTCTATGTTTATAATAATAATAATAATAATAATAATAATAATAATAATAATAATAATATATTGGATTTGTATGCCGCCCCTCTCCGTAGATTCGGGGCGGCTAACAACAATAATAAACACAACATGTACAATCCAATAATAAAAACAACTACAAACACCTATTATAAAACCAAACATACACACAAACATACCATGCATAACTTGTAATGGCCTAGGGGGAAGAGCCATCTCAACTCCCCCATGCCTGGCGGTATAAATGAGTCTTGAGTAGTTTACGAAAGACAGGGAGGGTGGGGGCAGTTCTAATCTCCGGAGGGAGTTGGTTCCAGAGGGCCGGGGCCACCACAGAGAAGGCTCTTCCCCTGGGGCCCGCCAAACGACATTGTTTCGTTGACGGGACCCGGAGAAGGCCAACTCTGTGGGACCTTATCGGTCGCTGGGATTCGTGCGGTAGCAGGCGGTTCCGGAGGTAATCTGGTCCAATGCCATGTAGGGCTTTAAAGGTCATGACCAACACTTTGAATTGTGACCTGAAACTGATCGGCAGCCAATGCAAGCCACGGAGTGTTGAAGAGACGTGGGCGAATCTTGGAAGCCCCACGACGGCTCTCGCGGCTGCGTAAACCTTGATTGACATAATTGATAGCTTCGGAGGATTACGATCCTGGTCAGTGTGATAATTTGGATTCCAAACATCTCTAATTGGATTCTGGATTGTTTTTTCATTCGTTTAACCATTACCCAGAAGAGGAAATAGAAATCCTCATAAATTTATTGCAGCGGGAGCTTTGTGATCAGTGGTTCAATGGGATTGAAGAGGTTTAAGGGCTATTGCTAAGGAGGGAGGGAGAGAGGGAGGAAGGACGGAAAGGCCATGGGGGCTTAGTGGTTAGAATACAGTATTGCAGGCTTATTCTGCTGACTGTCAGCAGTTCGATTCTGACCGGCTCAAGGTTGACTCAGCCTTCCATCCTTCAAAGGTCACTAAAATGAGGACCCAGATTGTTGAGGGCAATAGTAATGGTATATAAGTCTAAGGGCTATTGCTAAGTAGGGAGGGAGGGGGAGGGAGGGAGGAAGGAAAGAAAGGTCATGGTGGCATAGTGGTTAGAATACAGTGTTGCAGGCTTATTCTGCCAACTGTCAGCAGTTCGATCCTGACCGGCTCATGGTTGACTCAGCCTCCTGATTGTGAGGCAAGCATTCCACCTCGAGGCCAGAGCAGCTGGACAAAAAAGCCAGGCTTGGGCACAATTCTTGATAGAAATGTGCATCAAATTGGGCACCTTATGCCACCCCCACCCCCCCATTCTGACCATTAAATGTTATATGTGGATGGGATTGAGTTATTGACTGCTTTTTAATGTAATGGGATTTTAGTTTATAGTTTTTAATTATTAGATTTGTATACATATTGTCTTTGCATTGTGTTCTTTGAGCTGCCCCGAGTCTGGTGGCATACAAGTTTTATAAATAACAACAACAACAACAACAATAATAATAATAACAACAACAACAACAACCTTCTTTAGAATATCTCTGGGCCTGGAGAGATTTACCTGCCTTTTTTTCCGCCTCCTCTTAATAAACTCCAAAGCATCTGAGACCAGCCGGTCTGTTTCCAATGATAAACTTCACAATTAGATCTTTCCTGGCCAACTTTGCCAACGTTTTCTAATAAAACCCCATTAATATTTAATGTGCAATTATTAAATATTTAAAAATTTAAAAGTGAAATAGTTTTTTTTTTAATTTTTTTAAAAAAGCGTGTGTGTGATGAATTATTTACGGGCGGCAAATGAGCTTACGCAAGGGAGGGGTTTGCGGTGGTGGTGGTGTGGGCTGCTCTGCAACCCGTCTTTTCCAACTGCCTAAGTGAGGTTGCCCAGCGGCAGCTTCTCAGTTGGGGAGAGAGTGGTGACAGGATCGTTCCCGGGCTGTCATGGCATGTGAGAATAGCCGTGGGAGACAGAGAAGAGATTTTTGCTTACCGAAAGGGTTAGACAGCAATAGCAATAACACTTAGACTTATATACCACTTCACGATGCTTTACAGCCCTCTCTAAGCAGTTTACAAGGTCAGCCTCTTGCCCCCCAGCAATCTAGGTCCTAGGTCCTCATTTGACCCACCTTGGAAGGATGGAAGGATGAATCAACCTTGAGCCACTCAGGATCGAACTGCTGACAGTCGGCAGAATTACCCTGCAATACTGCATTCTAACCACTACACCACCATGGCCTTTCCTTCCTCCCTCCCTCCCTCCCTCCCTCCCTCCTTAGCAATAGCCCTTCGACTTATATACCATTAGAGAAGGTTGTAAAGCACTGAACTGCCCCAAGTCTTTGGAGAAGGGCAGCATACAAATCTAATAAATGATGATGATGAACCTGTTTACCGAATCAGCCTCTTGCCCCCAACAATCTGGGTCCTCATTTTAGCGACCTCTGAAGGATGGAAGGCTGAGTCAACCTTGAGCCAGTCAGGATCGAACTGCTGGCAGTCGGCAGAGTCAGCCTGCAATACCGCATTCTAACCACTATGCCACCACGGCTCTTGGAAAGGACTGAAGGCAGAGATGAAAACCGAGCTACAAGGCGATCTCTTTCTCCCCCCCTTCCCTGTCCCACGCCAAGGGAGGATGACTTCTCCTTCTCTTTCGCCCTCTCCAAAGTCCGCTCGCTCTCGCCCTCTGTTCTTCTTGCTTGGCTCCGTAGTTCTGCCTCATTGCCGATCTGTCGGCTTTCTTCTGGCTAAGCAGAACGGCCTTTAAAATATGGTTTTCATAAAGCGGGCTCTGGGAGGAGAAAGAGAACATGACGAATGTTGCAATAAAGAGGGAGCAGAGACCCCCAGAACTGGGACTCCGGCGAGGAGGTCAGAGGGCTCTGCAAAAATGCACCCAAAGGAGCCGTTGAGCGTGGAAAGCAAACTCTTCAGTTCCAGCCAAAGGAAGAAGGGGACTTTTGGGGGCAGGCACGAAGGGTCGACAATTCCATGCGTCCTTAACTTGGAAACGACGACAAGGAGGGCGAAGGCGTTAAAGCCAGGATCAAGAGAAGGCCCAGCGGGTTCCTCCGGAGGGTGACTCGGGAGAGTTGACCCCAAGATTAAGGAACATCGCCTTCTGAAGAGCTCCTTCCCCTTGCTGACGCAGTCTATGTTTTCCTCTGCACATCTGCAGTTGTGACCAGTGTTCCCTCTAATTTTTTGTGGGGGTGGGCGGAAAAGTATAGTGTCTGAGCGGCAGTCCCTTCGGGACTGGGCGGCAAAGAAATAATAAATAAACAAACAAATAAATAAATAAATAAAAAACCCACCCTGTTTTGCCTCAGAGAATTTCAAAATAAAATACTGCACTGTGTGTCTATAACAGTGAGCTCATAATAGGGCAACTCTATCAATATCAAAATGCCACTTAAATAGTTGAGCTAGTTTCAAACTAGATTTTGATTTTCTTTCTCTCTTCCTTACTCCCCTTCTTTTTCTTTCTCTTTTCCTTCCTCTCTTTTTTCTATCTGTTTCTCTCTCTTCCTCTCTCTCTCCTTCCCTCTCACTCTTTCCCTCTCGGCTTCTGGGCAGGTTTGGAAAACTCTGAGTTGATGATGATTTTTAAGTGAGCGATTGCTCACTGCTCAGCTTAGAGGGAACTATGGTTGTGACACTTCGCTATTCACCGTGGAAGCCGCTCCATTGGCCGTTATGCAAATAGAGAAGGCCAGGCTGACCTTTCCAACAAAGCGGGTGGCAACAGGGGAGAGGAGGGAGATGATGGTGGTGGATCTGGTCCATCCAGTCTACCCTGAAAGATGGGAAATGGAAGATTGTGCCGAATAAATGTAGCTTCCATGGTTTCTGTGAATAGAGTTCACCAAGTAACGTCAAGATGTATGGACTCAATTACAGTGGGGATGGGTGTACCATTGAAAGACCTGAAGGACCAGGTTGAAGAAGATCTATTTGATGTAGCCACTAAGAATCAACTTGATGGCACGTCTACCATGAGAGATGGCTGCATAGCTAGAGGTATAACAAGCAGGAAGAGGGAGATTGTGATCCCCTTATATAGAGCGCTGGTGAGACCCCATTTGGAATAATACTGTGTTCAGTTCTAGAGACCTCACCTACAAAAAGATATTGACAAAATTGAACGGGTCCAAAGACGGGCTACAAGAATGGTGGAAGGTCTTAAGCATCAAACTGATCAGGAAAGACTTCATGAACTCAATCTGTGTAGTCTGGAGGACAGAACGGAAAGGGGGGACATGATCGAAACATTTAAATATGTTAAAGGGTTAAATAAGGTTCGGGAGGGAAGTGTTTTTAATAGGAAAGTGAACACAAGAACAAGGGGACACAATCTGAAGTTAGTTGGGGGAAAGATCAAAGGCAACATGAGAAAATATTATTTTACTGAAAGAGTAGTAGATCCTTGGAACAAACTTCCAGCAGACGTGGTTGGTCAATCCACAGTAACTGAATGTAAACATGCCTGGGATAAACATAGATCCATCCTAAGATAAAATACAGGAAATAGTATAAGGGCAGACTAGATGGACCAGGAGGTCTTTTTCTGCCATCAGTCTTCTATGTTTCTATGAAATGGAAGATTGTGCTGAATAAATGTTGGGGTGGATGGATGAAATTTGGACTCACATTCAGAATTTTGCAACACCACCTTCAAGAGCAACGTCTAAATAATTCCTGTAGCCTACAAAGAGTCTTTCTGTTCATTTTCTCACTTTCTTCCCCTCATCCTTGCAGAAATCTTTTTGCTCAGTAAATGTTCTTGCCTGGGCTGGATGTTTGAGATCTACTCTCAGATTTATTTTTTTTTAATAACGGTCGACGGTCTCTGAAGTACATTTCCCAAACTCTTGCTTTTCCTATCTTGTCAATCCTTCAAGTTATCAGGGCGTTTAGCAAACCTGGAAATCGGCAGTTCACGAAATATCAAGGAATTATCAGGGAATTCATGAAAAAAACCCAGAATAAATCTGGGGGGAAAATACAAACTGTATTAAAATGTTTAAAAGTCATAGAAACATAGAAGATTGACGGCAGAAGAAGACCTCCTGGTCCATCTAGTCTGCCCTTGTACTATTTCCTGTATTTTATCTTAGGATGGATCTGTGTTTATCCCAGGCATGTTTCAATTCAGTTCCTGTGGATTGACCAACCACGTCTGCTGGAAGTTTGTTCCAAGCATCTGCTACTCTTTCAGTCAAATAATATTTTCTCACTTTGCTTCTGATCTTTCCCCCCAAACTAATCTCATATAGAAACATAGAAGAGTGATGGCAGAAAAAGACCTCCTGGTCCATCTAGTCTGCCCTTATACTATTTCCTGTATTTTATCTTAGGATGGAAAAATCATGTTAAATCAGGGAAAAATCATGTTAAAAAAGAAACAGATCGCGCTGCCTGGCAGAGTCAAGCAAACATGAGCATAATTGTGGGAAGAACTTGCTTCCTCAGCTACCGATATTTCTCCATGGCTTAGCTGTTTGGTATGTCACCATCTACGACCGCACCTTAACCAGTTATAGGGAAATATCAGGGAATTTCAAAATGCACCCTGAGTTATACACCAAGGTACTTTTTAGGTTTCTCTCTCCCTGCAGGATCCGATCTCCTTTTAAGATTATTATTTTCATTTTGGGCCGAGAAGACTCCTGCAAGGAAAGAAGGGGGGGGGGGGGGATATCCCAAACTGTTTTGTCAGGCTCTCTGGTAGAATCCTCCCAAAAATTCCAAAACCAAGCCCTCTTTTGGTATAGCCAAGAGCACTGGTCTCCAAACGAACTGGTAATTTGTACAAGTCCCTTATCAGTTCTGTGATACTTAGCTTGCAGCTGGGAGGCAATTCACAGTCCTTCTTCCTTCACAAAGTGAAACACACTTGGCTCTGGTTTAGTTTCAAAGCGGGGGAAAATCAGCACACAAAAGGTCAAAGTCAGTAAAGCAGTCACGAAACACAACAATCAGATAATCCTCCACAATGGCCAAACCCACAGGCTGCTCTTTATAGCAGCCTCACTAATGACCACAGCCCCACCCAACCACAGGTGGCCTCATTTTCTTTGATAATAATCTCTCAGTTGTTGCTGCCTATGCATCGCTCTCCGCATGCGTGGCTGTATCATTAACTCTTGTTCTGAATCCAAGGAGGAGCTAGATAATTGATCTCCTTCTGAGCTGTCTGCCCCACTCTCCTCCTCCCTGTCACTCATGTCTTCTTGGTCAGAGGAGCCTTCATCAGCAGATTCCACCGGGGGCAAAACAGGCCTGCAGCATGTGGATGTCTCCCCCACATCCACAGTCCTTGGGGCAGGAGCTGGGCCAGAGCTAACCACAACACAAAGAATGACTAAAAAGACTCCGAAATGAGTGGAAACGGATTCTTCTGCCAGAGGGAGTCATACAAAAGCACCGATCTTCGAAAAAGTGTTAGGATTTCTGCACCTGCTGTATTTCAGTGTTTTATTATGTGGAATCTGGCAAACAGCTGCATATAAATAGTCGGCATCCAGATTTGCCGAAAGATGTCATGTTTAACTCGTACCAGGAATGTCAGCTTCTATTTACTTCGAGATTGGCTGAAATCTGCAAATTTGACCAGGGGTGTATAACTTCGTGCATACAACTATGCGTTAAAAGTCTGGTGTTTGGTGTTTAAAATAGAAGCGTCCCATGGGCTAGGATTCTGATGCAATTCCTCTCCCGAGCTCTTTCCCGTTGTTGTTTTGGAGGTAGGAAACTTCAGGGCGGTTGAAAGAAGCTCAGAATATATCTGGAGACAGGTTGTCCTGCGGTGACCTCCAGAGTCCATCATTGTTTTTGGCCCACTTTCTGCTTTTTCTGGAGATCCAACGGCGGCGTGATCGAGACGGAAGCTTGTTTCACTGTAGGGTTTTGCTAGTTAAAATTCTGCTTTGAAGGCAGTGACATTTTCATTAGAAGACAGAAAAAGCTTTGCCCTGTGTTTCGGGCTTGTTTTTTTTCTCTCTCTCCAAATAGCGTGAATTATTCACTCCGGTTCGTGTAAGTTGTGTGGGGGTGGATGGCTAGGATTGAACAGATTTTTTTTTTTTAAAGGACGGGTATTTCAAAACGGAAAGTTAACGAGATGGAGGAAACACGAGCATCTCTTTCCTTTCGGCCTAAGCCTGTTTTTGCCTCAAGGTTTTCCCAATCCAGCTTGGCTTTGCCTTAAAAAAACCCAGATCAAATCCAAGATTTGATCCAAATCTCAAGATCAAATCTATGGGATCTACTAGGATCCCATAGATGTCGGAAACCTAGCAGCACAGGGCTACAAGGGAAAGAGAGTTTTAGAAGCACATCAACTGCCACAAAAAAGGAGGAAATTTTAATTTAATTTACCATATTTTTCGGTGTATGAGATGCACCTTTTTCCTCCCTAAAACAGGCTGATAATTAGGGTGCATCTTATACTCTGAATGTAGCTCCCCCCCAGCCCTAATTAGGTGCTAACGATCTTCCCAGCTCTTACTTTGCAGGTTCTTTCATTGTTACTCTTTGCGAAGAATGTTTTCCAAGCCCTAAGTCTTTGCAGGGTTTTTTTTTTGTTACTCTAACTTGCTCTGAGTAAGTTTCTTTCCAGCCCTAACCAGGTGCTAACAATGTTCCCAGCTCTTACCGGCTTGCAAGCTCTTTCATTGTTACTCTCTGCGAAGAACGTTTTCCAAGCCCTAAGTCTTTGCAGGGTATTTTTCATTACTCTGCGGAGAGGGGCGGCATACAAATCTGATTAATAAATAAATAAAGAAATAAATACTCTAACTTGCTCTGAGTAAGTTTCTTTCCAGCCCTAACCAGATGCTAATGATTTTCCCAGCTCTTACTTTGCAGGCTCTTTCATTGTTACTCCTTGCGAAGAATGTTTTCCAAGCCCTAAGTCTTTGCAGGGTTTTTTTTTTGTTACTCTAACTTGCTCTGAGTAAGTTTCTTTCCAGCCCTAACCAGGTGCTAACAATGTTCCCAGCTCTTACCGGCTTGCAAGCTCTTTCATTGTTACTCTCTGCGAAGAACGTTTTCCAAGCCCTAAGTCTTTGCAGGGTATTTTTCATTACTCTGCGGAGAGGGGCGGCATACAAATCTGATTAATAAATAAATAAATAAATAAATACTCTAACTTGCTCTGAGTAAGTTTCTTTCCAGCCCTAACCAGATGCTAATGATTTTCCCAGCTCTTACTTTGCAGGCTCTTTCATTGTTACTCCTTGCGAAGAATGTTTTCCAAGCCCTAAGTCTTTGCAGGGTTTTTTTTCATTACTCTAACTTGCTCTGAGTAAGTTTCTTTCCAGCCCTAACCAGATGCTAACAATGTTCCCAGCTCTTACCGGCTTGCAAGCTCTTTCAGTGTTACTCTCTGCAAAGAATGTTTTCCAAACCCTGTCTTTGATTTTTTTTTTTTTTAAATCATTCTCTATTTGCTTCAAATCTTTCTTTCCAGCCTTAACCAGGTGCTAAAAATGTAAGCCGTCCCGAGTCCTACGCGATTGGGCGGCGTAGAAGTTGAATGAATTAATAATAAATAATAAATAAAGAGCCAGGGTGGCGCAGCAGTTAGAGTGTTGAACTGCAGGCCACTGAAGCTGACTGTAGATCTGAAGGTCAGCGGTTCAAATCTCATCACCGGCTCAAGGTTGACTCAGCCTTCCATCCTTCCGAGGTGGGTCAAATGAGGACCCGGATTGTGGGGGCAATAGCCTGGCTCTGTTTTTTAAAAGTGCTGTTGCTAACCTGTTGTAAGCCGCCCTGAGCCTAAGGAGAAGGGTGGCATTAAAAAATCTAATGAATAAATAAATAAATTTAATTAAATCCTGCTTAAATGAAGACTTTGCTTTTCGTTAACTGTGTTGGGTTAAGCGACGAACTCACTGCAGAGGGCTGTCGCATTCCTGCGTTTGCAGCAAGAGACCCACAAAAGCTCCAGGTCGCGGTGCCCCCACTCTCTCCTCTCTCCATCGTGGGCCATCAGCATCCTTGAAGGTCAACAGACTGACCCCCTTAAAGGAGGTTTTCCTGAGTCGGAATAAAAGCCGTTGAGGCTTTGGGAGGCGACTGGTGGGTGGCGATAGCAGCTCTTTTTGCTAACGTCATCTCCCTTTTCAAATTTCCTTGGATGCTGACAAAGAGAAGTTTATCAGCCACCCCCGGAAACATTTGAATGGCTGCCGTTGCTGTTCCAGAAAGCAAGGTTAGGCCTTCTAGGTATTCTGTCTGCTACGGGAGAAAAAACCAAGCCCTGGGTTTTTATTTCTCCCGAGAGCATCGGTTGAAAAGCAGAGAAGCCAAGTCCGTCTCCGAGAGCCTTTCCTAAAACACGTCGGGTCAAACCGGTGCAGGCGTTGGTGATAAATTAACCACGTTATTTTATGAGTCATGGGTCTTCCTAGGTACACCCATGTTTCTCCCAACACTCCGCAGACTGCACTGGTTGCCGATTGGTTTCCGGACACAATTCAAAGTGTTGGTGATGACCTACAAAGACCTACATGGCATCGGACCAGGTTACTTGCGGGACCGCCTCCTGCCGCATGAATCCCAGCGGCCGGTTAGGTCCCACAGAGTTGGCCTTCTCCAGGTCCCGTCAACCAGACAATGTCGCTTGGCAGGGCCTTGGGGAAGAGCCTTCTCTGTGGTGGCCCCGGCCCTCTGGAATCAGCTCCCTCCAGAGATTCGCACTGCTCGCCTTCGGCAAGAGTCTCAAGACTCACTTTATTTCCTGCCACTTAGGACTGTAACTTGTTGCTTGTATCCTTAAGATTTTTATTAATATTGATTGTTTCCTCGTTGCTTATTTGACCCCTATGACAATCATTAAGTGTTGGACCTCATGATTCTTGACAAATGTCTCTTTTCTTTTATGTGCACTGAGAGCATGTGCACCAAAGACAAAATTCTTTGTGGGTCCCATCACACTTGGCCAATAAAGAATTCTATTCTATTCTACTCTGATTCTTGACAAAGGTATATTTTCTTTACGTACACTGAGAGCATCTGCACCAAGACAAATTCCTTGTGTGTCCCATCACACTTGGCCAATAAAGAATTCTATTCTATTCTACTCTGATTATTCACAAATGTACATTTTCTTTTATGTGCACTGAGAGCATCTGCACCAAAGACAAAATTCTTTGTGTGTCCCATCACACCTGGCCAATAAAGAATTCTATTTTATTCAGTGTTAACCTGGAACCTTGACATGTTGCTTGCTTTGTGCAATGGCAGAAGACAAAGACTCCGTAAGTAGCATGCCGTTAAAAAGATGCCGTGATAGGATGAGGAAAGGTTGGGTGGGATCTCACCATCTTCTCCATAGACAAAGAACCAGATGAGTCAGCTCTGTTGTGTGGCTGAACCATACAAAGAACGGTTGAGAGAATTGCTTATGTGTCCTCTAACAAAGAGAAGATGACAGCCTTCCAGTGTTTGAAGGGTTGTCATCGAGAAGAAAGGTCAACAAGAGGGACTTGTTATAGAAACTCTGCTATTAAGTCGTATAACCAAATGTCAACAACATGGTTGACAATTTAGTCCTTTAAAAAAGTTTAGATAGAATTTCTAGAAATTCTTATTTAAAAAAAGGGATAGAAACTCATTCCATAGAAGATTGACGGCAGAAAAAAACATCATGGTCCATCTAGTCTGCCCTTATACTATTCCCTGTATTTTATCTTAGGGTGAATCTATGTTTATCCCGGGCATGTTTAAATTCAGCTAACGTGGTTTTATCAACCACGTCTGCTGGAAGTTTGTTCCAAGCGTCTACTACTCTTTCACTCAAATAATATTTTCTCACGTGGCTTCTGATCTTTCCCCCAACTGACCTCAGATTGTGTCCCCTTGTTCTTGTGTTCACTTTCCTATTAAAAACACTTCCCTCCTGAACCTTATTTAACCCTTTAACATATTTAAATGTTTCGATCATGTCCCCCCTTTTCCTTCTG
The DNA here is from genome assembly GCF_031021105.1 of Erythrolamprus reginae. Lineage (NCBI taxonomy): Eukaryota > Metazoa > Chordata > Lepidosauria > Squamata > Dipsadidae > Erythrolamprus > Erythrolamprus reginae. Next base: position 55,348,747 of record NC_091958.1, read on the forward strand.
TCCTCCAGACTATACAGGTGGAGTTCATGAAGTCTTTCCTGATACGTTTTATGTGGAAGACCTTCCACCCTTTTTGTAGCCCATCTTTGGACCCGTTCAATTTGATCAATATCTTTTTGTAAGTGAGGTCTCCAGAACTGGACACAGTATTATTCCAAATGGGGGTCTCACCAGCGCTCTACACAGCGGGATCACAGTCTCCCTCTTCCTGCTTATTATACCTCTAGCTATGCAGCCAAGCATCCTACCTTCCTGACTGCACTGATCACCCATTTTGGGACTGTCAGAAATCACGACCCTTCAACCCTTCTCTTCTGAACTTTTTGCTAACATAGATGTTTATGTTATGTTTGTTTGTTCCTTTCCTCCCTTTTTTTCATTAATTGTTGTTTGTACTTTTTTTAATGTATATAATTAATAAAGACTTTTAATAAATAAATGAATAAATGCAGGAAGGAAGGAAGAAAGAAAGAGATGGAAATGTAAGAGGAAGGAAGGAAGGAGATGGAAATGAGAGGAAGGAAGGAGAGAGAGAGAGAAAGAAAGAAAGAAGGAAAGAGAAAGAGATGGAAATGTAAGAAGAAGGAAGGAAGGAGATGGAAATGAGAGGAAGGAGAGAGAGAAAGAAAGAAAGAGAAAGAGATGGAAATGTAAGAAGAAGGAAGGAAGGAAGGAAGGAGATGGAAATGAGAGGAAGGAAGGAAGGAGAGAGAGAGAGAAAGAAAGAGAAAGAGATGGAAATGTAAGAAGAAGGAAGGAAGGAAGGAGATGGAAATGAGAGGAAGGAAGGAAGGAAAGAGAGAAAGAGATGGAAATGTAAGAAGAAGGAAGGAGAGAAAGAGAGAAAGAGATGGAAATGTAAGAGGAAGGAAGGAAGGAAGGAAGGAGATGGAAATGAGAGGAAGGAAGGAAGGAAAGAGAGAAAGAAAGAGAAAGAGATGGAAATGTAAGAAAAAGGAAGGAAGGAAGGAGATGGAAATGAGAGGAAGGAAGGAGAGAGAGAAAGAAAGAAAGAGAAAGAGATGGAAATGTAAGAAGAAGGAAGGAAGGAGATGGAAATGAGAGGAAGGAGAGAGAGAAAGAAAGAAAGAGAAAGAGATGGAAATGTAAGAAGAAGGAAGGAAGGAAGGAGATGGAAATGAGAGGAAGGAAGGAAGGAGAGAGAGAGAGAAAGAAAGAGAAAGAGATGCAGAGAGAAGCTCAGCTAAACCCCAGATTCCACCCTTGAGGAAAGTCACGTCTACAAGGACTTCCAAAATGCTAGCAGAATTCCTGGGAAGAGTGCCCTGTGAAAGGGGGACCGTCCCTTCCCACCCACCCACCCCTGTTCAATCTGTTTATCAATGCCAGGGAAAGAAGAAGGGCCACCGAAATGGAGGGTGATGCTTAACAGATGTCATGGATGGCAGAATCGCTCCATCTCTTTCACCGCTCGGTGCTAATTTATCTCCAGGGCTGGGAAGAAGCTGGTGATTAAAAGTCCATTTAAATGTCTAAACAATGCTTGGGGGGGGGGGGGGGAGAGGGAGAAATGGGAGGGCAGCTTAATTCTTACGTGCTCCCGAATCCCCTCCTCCCATTCTTCTCCCGGCTATTCCCACCAGCTGAGCCAAGCCAACCGCCGCCCGTTGAGAATTTGGACTGGAGAACTCGCATTGTATTCTGAAAACAAATGCACAGTTGGGCGCCTGGGATGTGCGAATACCCCTGGCAGCTCTTTGTCAGTGATTAAACCCCCTTGGCACCAGAATGGGTTATAGTTCTTTTCTCTGGTAGGCTTCTGTTTTTCATCATTCATAGCAATAGCATTTAGACTTATATACCGCTTGGGAGTGCTTTTACAGCCCTCTCTAATGGTTTACAGGATCAGCCTCTGGCCCCCAACAATTTGGGTCCCCATTTGATCCGCCTTGGAAGGAAGGAAGGGGAGGGAGGAAGGAAGGATAGCAATAGCATTTAGACTTATCTACCACTTCACAGTTCTTTTGCAGCCCTCTCTAAACGGTTTACAGAATCCGCCTCTTGCCCCCAACAATCTGGGTCCCCATTTGACCCAACTTAGAAGGAGGGAAGGGGAGGGAGGAAGGAAGGAATAGCAATAGCATTTAGACCTATATACCGCTTCGTAGTGCTTTTACAACCCTCTTTAAGTGGTTTACAGGATCAGCCTCTTGCTCCCAACAATCTGGGTCCTCATTTTACCCATCTCGGAAGGAAGAAAGGAAGGATTTATTTATTTATTTTTTGATTTGATTTGATTTGATTTGTATGGTTCTCTAATGTGAGCTGTGGATCGAGGAGGACGCCCAAGTTGCGGACCCTCTCTGAGGGGTCAATAATTCCCCCTCCCCCCTGGGGTAATGGACGGACAGATGGAATTGTCCTTGGGAGGCAAAACCCACAGCCACTCCGTCTTGTCAGGGTTGAGCCTCAGCCTGTTGACACCCATCCAGACCCCAACGGCCTCCAGGCACCGACACATCACTTCCACTGCTTCGCTGACCTGACATAGGGTGGAGATGTACAACTGGGTATCATCAGCGCCAAGCCCCATGTCACATGTAGTCAGTGTAGTCATTGTAATCAACATCATCACCTTTAATAAGCGTGCCCTATCAAACATCTCAATTAGGAAGTGCAGAACATTCCTTGAATGACTGTAGATCCACCTCTGTCTTCCTCTGTCTTCCTCTCCCGCAACCCCGTGGGCCGAACGGTTATGTGGCCACGGAGGAGACGTCGCAGCCCCTGGAGAGGAAGTGTTCTCTGTTTATTATGGGAATCAAAGCTTTCCGGGCTGGCGTGTTGATAAAACAAGCTGACTTAGGTGGCATCTCCCGACTTGTGTTTAACTAAAGCTCTTCTCGGTAATTAATGGGGGGATAAATTGTGGCTTAATTACTCAGAAAGCACCTTGGGTGAAGGATTCATGGTAATTGTTGTGTATCCCCCCTGAAGGATTCTCTCCGCTGGCAGGAAACTTTCCTAACGATAAAATACTGGCTGAGTGACAGCCAACTCAGCTGCCTTCTCTTGGCCAGAAATCTGCCAGCGAGAGAGAGGAATGGCACTCCAAAAATAGTTTGCTGTTTTCTGTAGTTTGGAGAGATTTTTTTCCCCCACCTCTCCTCCTTTTCCATACAGCTTGAATTTGTTCTGCTGTTAACTGAGTTCCTAAGTTTGGGAATAGAATATAATAGAACAGAATAAGAGGAGAGGAATAGAATAAAGAAAAGGAGAGAGGAGAAAAGAGAAACAGAATAGAGAAGAGAGAATAAAATAGGATAGGATAGAATAGAAAATAGAATAGAGGAGAGGAGAGAAATAGAATAGGGAGAACAGAGAATTGAATAGTGGAGAGGAATAGGAAAGAGAGAATAGAATGGAGGAGAGGAGAGAAATAGAAGAGAGAAAAAAGAGGAGAAGAGAGAAATGGAATAGAGAAAATAAAATAGGAGAGGAAATAGAATAGAGGAGAGAAATAGAATAGAGAAAAAAGAGGAGAAGAGAGAAATAGAATAGAGAAAATAAAATAGGATAGGAAATAGAATAGATGAGAGAAATAGAATAGAGAAAAGAAGAGCAGAAGAGAAAAATGGAATAGAGAAAAGAGAAGAGGGAATAAAATAGAATAGGATAAGATAGAATAGAAAATAGAATACAGGAAAGGAGAGAAATAGAATAGAGAAAAGAAGAGCAGAAGAGAAAAATGGAATAGAGAAAAGAGAAGAGAGAATAAAATGGGATAAGATAGAATAGAAAATAGAATACAGGAAAGGAGAGAAATAGAATAGAGAAAAGAAGAGCAGAAGAGAAAATGGAATAGAGAAAAGAGAAGAGAGAATAAAATGGGATAGGATAGAATAGAATAGAAAATAGAATACAGGAAAGGAGAGAAATAGAATAGAGAGAATAGAGAATAGAATAGAAAAGAGAGGAGAGGAATAGAGAGGAGAGAAATAGAATAGAGAAAAGAAGAGCAGAAGAGAAAAATGGAATAGAGAAAAGAGAAGAGGGAATAAAATAGAATAGGATAAGATAGAATAGAAAATAGAATACAGGAAAGGAGAGAAATAGAATAGAGAAAAGAAGAGCAGAAGAGAAAAATGGAATAGAGAAAAGAGAAGAGAGAATAAAATGGGATAAGATAGAATAGAAAATAGAATACAGGAAAGGAGAGAAATAGAATAGAGAAAAGAAGAGGAGAAGAGAAAAATGGAATAGAGAAAAGAGAAGAGAGAATAAAATAGGATAGAATAGAATAGAAAATAGAATACAGGAAAGGAGAGAAATAGAATAGAGAGAATAGAGAATAGAATAGAAAAGAGAGGAGAGGAATAGAGAGGAGAGAAATAGAATAGAGAAAAGAAGAGCAGAAGAGAAAAATGGAATACAGAAAAGAGAAGAGAGAATAGAAAATTGAACAGAAAATGTAGAACAGAGCAGAATAAAATAGAATACTTTATTTGGCCAAGTGTGAGATCTACTGTTAATTTACATGTCTGGTGACTATTGGTGGGATTTTGGGAGGATTTACTCGGTGGTCACGCCTAACTTCTTCTGTTTGGTTCAGGTGACATCTTTCCCTTTGTTTCCATAAGGGCTTGGTTCCATCCCACCTACCTGCCAAAGGGACCTTTTGGGCAAGATTTCTGGATTTTGTCCACCCTGCTTCTGAGTCAATTTCATCTTTAGACAAGGCAGTTTTGGTCTCATGCTGCCCTTCAGTCTCACTCCACCTGTGCTGCCTTAGTCCTTGGTTCAGCTTTTCAAATGCCTTACAAAAACTCTTTGGAACAGCGTTCATTTCCTTCTCCAACCTTGCTTTCTGCCACCTCTACTGATTTTTCTCATCTTCGTGAGGTCCCGTGGGAACGATTCCTGACCGCGCTAAAAAAAAAAAAGCAATCTCTTTTTCTGCTTCATTTCAGAATTAAAGAAGCAACTGGAAAGCGCGGAGTTGAAAAACCAGCGCTTAAAGGAGATCTTCGGAACCAAGATTCAGGAATTTCGCAAAGTGTGTTACAAACTGACCGGCTACAATATTGATATTACGATCGAGAATCAATACCGCCTCAAGTCCATCTACGCAGAGCACAGAGAAGACTGCTTGATCTTCAAGGCAAGTTGTATATTTTTTCCTGTTCCTACACATGTAGGCCAGTGGTGAGTTGCTACTAGTTCACACCGGTTTGGGCGAACTACTAGCGATGGCGACGGGAGGATTGCTCATCATCATCATGGGCAATCTGCGCATGCTCAAAAGGTTTTGCGCATGCGTCAAAGCGCTGTGCATGAGCGAAGCAAGCGCACAAGCGAAGTCCATCCGACATTGTTTGGTGGACTGTGTTGTGAGTGGTCCTTGTCCATCTCTGGTAATGATAGATTCTGGGGAGGATGAGCCGGGCCCATCTTGGTACCCTAGGCCAGTGGTGTTGCCAGCTGATGCAGAGAGTGAGAGATAGACATGGATGAACCTGAAAGACCACCAGAGGTGGCAGATATGCCAATGACAGTGGGGTCTGACTTAGGGGAAGAGGAGGAGGAGGAGGAGGAGGAAGACCATGAGCCTTTGTTAGATGCCCGCTTTAGAAGATTAAGAAAAAGACAAGAATACTGTATGGAAAAGGAAGTAGTCTGTAGCTTGTTAACTCTAGGGAATTGTGGACCACTCCCCATAGGTATTTAAGAGTGGCTCATGGGAAATTCGGGGTGGAGTTTTCAACGTTTTGTAATGGAGTCGGTTAATGTTTGGGGTTCCAGCCATGTTACGCTAGCCAACTGTTATTTCTCTGCTAAAATCCTGTAGAGAGTCTGGAAATCTGTAACTGTAAGTCAGTGAAACTGGAGATTCTTTATCTCATAAAGGAATGTGCAATTATCTTTGATGTTTAATATTTATTTATTTATTTATTTATTTGATTTTTTTTTATGCCGCCCTTCTCCTTAGACTCAGGGCGGCTTACAACATGTTAGCAATAGCACTTTTTAAAAAAAACAGAGCTAGGCTATTGCCCCCACAATCCGGGTCCTCATTTGACCCACCTCGGAAGGATGGAAGGCTGAGTCAACCTTGAGCCAGTGATGAGATTTGAACCGCTGACCTTCAGATCTACAAGTCAGCTTCAGTGGCCTGCAGTACAGCACTCTACCTGCTGCGCCACCCCGGCTCAAGGAAGCAGCTGGACTGTTTATCTTTTAACTCCTCTCACTGAGAAGCTACGAAGATCAACTCACGTGCATGAATGTGGCTTGTAGAAATGACGCTTTCAATATAAAAAGGTTGATTTGAAATATAAGAGCCGGGGTGGCGCAGTGGTTAGACTGCAGGCTACTTCAGCTAACTGTAGTTCAGCAGTTCAAATCTCACCACCGGCTGAAGGCCGACTCATCCATCCATCCTTCCGAGATGGATAAAATAAGGACCCAGATTGTTGGGGGCAAGAGGCTGATTCTCTAAACCGCTTAGAGAGGGATGTAAAAGTGCTAGGAAGCTGTATATAAGTCTAGATGCTATTGCTATTCCTTCCTTCCTTCCTTCCTTCCTTCCAAGGTGGGTCAAATGAGGACCCAGATTGTTGGGGGCAAGAGGCTGATTCTCTAAACCGCTTAGAGAGGGCTGTGAAAGCACTATGAAGCGGTATATAAGTCTAAATGCTATTGCTATTCCTTCCTTCCTTCCTTCCTTCCTTCCTTCCTTCCTTCCTTCCTTCCTTCCTTCCTTCCTTCCTTCCTTCCTTCCAAGGTGGGTCAAATGAGGAACCAGATTGTTGGGGGCAACAGGCTGATTCTCTAAACCGCTTAGAGAGGGCTGTAAAAGCGCTAGGAAGCTGTATATAAGTCTAGATGCTATTGCTATTCCTTCCTTCCTTCCTTCCTTCCTTCCTTCCTTCCTTCCAAGGTGGGTCAAATGAGAACCCAGATTGTTGGGGGCAAGAGGCTGATTCTCTAAACCGCTTAGAGAGGGCTGTGAAAGTGCTAGGAAGCTGTATATAAGTCTAGATGCTATTGCTATTCCTTCCTTCCTTCCTTCCTTCCTTCCTTCCTTCCTTCCTTCCTTCCTTCCTTCCTTCCAAGGTGGGTCAAATGAGGACCCAGATTGTTGGGGGCAAGAGGCTGATTCTCTAAACCGCTTAGAGAGGGCTGTGAAAGCACTATGAAGCGGTATATAAGTCTAAATGCTATTGCTATTCCTTCCTTCCTTCCTTCCTTCCTTTCTTCCTTCCTTCCTTCCTTCCTTCCAAGGTGGGTCAAATGAGGAACCAGATTGTTGGGGGCAACAGGCTGATTCTCTAAACCGCTTAGAGAGGGCTGTAAAAGCGCTAGGAAGCTGTATATAAGTCTAGATGCTATTGCTATTCCTTCCTTCCTTCCTTCCTTCCTTCCTTCCTTCCTTCCTTCCTTCCTTCCTTCCTTCCTTCCTTCCTTCCTTCCTTCCTTCCAAGGTGGGTCAAATGAGAACCCAGATTGTTGGGGGCAAGAGGCTGATTCTCTAAACCGCTTAGAGAGGGCTGTAAAAGCGCTAGGAAGCTGTATATAAGTCTAGATGCTATTGCTATTCCTTCCTTCCTTCCTTCCTTCCTTCCTTCCTTCCTTCCTTCCTTCCTTCCTTCCTTCCTTCCTTCCAAGGTGGGTCAAATGAGAACCCAGATTGTTGGGGGCAAGAGGCTGATTCTCTAAACCGCTTAGAGAGGGCTGTGAAAGCACTATGAAGCGGTATATAAGTCTAAATGCTATTGCTATCAGCGAGTGGATTCGTCCTTTGTTTTCAATCTGCGTAGGCGCGGGATAGAACAGACGGGACCTGGAGAAGGCCAACTCTGTGGACCTTTATTGGTCACAGGTTGGTACGAGGTAGATGTTGAGCTGGCAACACCCCATCCCGGCCCCGCCGAAGTCAAAACGCAACCCTGATATGGCCCTCCATGAAATTTGAGTTTGTTGTAGATGGATGTCATGTGCTATCCATGTTGAAAGATCCACCTGAGCTATTTTGAGCTTCTTCTGGCAGGCAGGCAATATGAACCTACGTCTTTGCTATGGTTCCCTGCCTCTTCTTTCTTTTTCTTTTAAACCTTCTAAAAGTGCTCTTGTAATACATTCCAGCAGTGTCTGAGAGCCAGACAATTTTGTACAAAGTAATGTATTAGAATTATCCTTGGTTTTGGCAGATATAGTCTATTATGGTTGCTGCTTCATTAAAGGTCTTAGTTGGTTATAGATATTCCTCTTATTTATGTAAGTGACTGTAACATGGAAGCAGCTCATTGATCAATACAGTGGCTCTGCTTATTAGCTTAGATTTGAAGAGTTTCATTTCCTTCCTCGATAAGCCGAGTTGGATAAACTTCAGTCTTCTAAATAACACAATTGATGAAAAATACGGCATTCAGCTGTAGGGTTTGGCTGGATGTTTTTTGTCCTATCAAAACTCAAAATGGAGTCTGTTTTGGAATGTAAATGTTCTGTCGGGCTCTCTGGTAGAATCCTCCCAAAAATTCACAGGTACAAATTTCAGACACACAGACGTTTGAAAATTCAAAACAATGTTCTTTATAATGAAAATTCCCTTAAACCAAGCCCTCTTTTGGGATAGCCAAGAGCCCTCGTCTCCAACCAAACTGGTCATTTGTACAAGTCCCTTATCAGTTCTGTGATACTTAGCTTGCAGCTGTGAGGTAATTCACAGTCCTTCTTCTTTCACAAAGTGACACACACTTTGCCCTGGTTTAGTTTCAAAGTGGGGAAAAATCAACACACAAAAGGTCAAAGCCAGTAGAGCAGTCACGAAACACAACGATCAGATAATCCTCCACAATGGCCAAACCCACAGGCTGCTCTTTATAGCAGCCTCACTCATGACCACAGCCCCATCCAACCACAGGTGGCCTTATTTTCTTTGATAATAATCTCTCAGTTGTTGTTGCCTATGCATCGCTCTCCGCATGTGTGGCTGTATCATTAACTCTTGTTCTGAATCCAAGGAGGAGCTAGATAATTGATCTCCTTCTGAGTTGTCTGCCACACTCTCCTCCTCCCTGTCACTCATGTCTTCTTGGTCAGAGGAGCCTTCATCAGCAGATTCCACCGGGGGCAAAACAGGCCTGCAGCATGTGGATGTCTCCCCCACATCCACAGTCCTTGGGGCAGGAGCTGGGCCAGAGCTAACCACAACATGTAAATGGACCCGAGCAAGATGGTTTTACCAATAAATAACACAACAGAGGCTCTGAAGGAGAATATTTTTAGCTCAAGGTTGAGATGAAGAGTCTTGGATGGGTTGTTGCTTTGTAGACTTTTCATTATCCAAACTGACTGTCGGAAAATTTCTCCTTGCGTTACTTCTAAGTTACTTCTCTCCTTCTTTAGTTTCTACCCATTGCTTCTTCTTGTACCCTCAGGTGCTTTGAAGAATAGCCTGACTCCCTCTTCTTTGTGGCAACACCTGAGATGTTGGAAGACTGCTATCATGTCTCCCCTGGTCCTTTTTTTCATTAAACTAGCCATGCCCAGTTCCTGCAACTGTTCTTCCTATGTTTTAACCTCCAGTCCCCTAATCATCTTTGTTGCTCTTCTCTGCAATCTTTCTAGAGTCTCAATATCCTTTTTGCATCGTGGCGACCCAAACTGAATGCGTTGTTGTTGTTGTTGTTGTTGTTGTTGTTGTTATTATTATTATTATTATTATTATTATTATTATTATTATTTAGATTTGTATGCCTCCCTTCTCCGCAGACTCGGGGCGGCTCACAACAATAATAAAACAATGTACAGAGAACAAATCTAATATTTAAAAATCTAAGTTATTCCAAGTGTGGCCTTACCAAGGCCTTATAAAGTGGCATTAACCCTTCGCATTATCTTGATTCCATCCCTCTGTTAATGCAGGCTCCTATTTAAATGGTTGTCCACTAGGACTCCAAGATCCCTCTCACAGTTCCTATTGTTGAGCAATGCACCACATATACTGTACCTGTGTGCTTTGTTTTTCCTTGCCTAAATATAGAACCTGACTTTTTTCACCCTTGAATTTCATTTTGTTAAATAGTTAGATGTTCAAGTTGGTCAAGATTCTTCTGTTATCTGGAGCCTATCTTCTGGGAGTGTTGGCTATTCCTGCCAGTTTGGTGTCATCTGCAAATTTGATGAGTTCCCCATCTATCCCTTGATCCAAGTCATTGATGAAGGTGTTGAAGAGTCCTGGGCCTAAAACAGAGCCTTGGGGTACCCCACGTCATAAATCCCTCCGTGTAGATGTAGTTCCATTGAGCACTACTCGTTGAGTGCTCAACCTCCACTTCTTATTGTTCTCGCCAAGCTAGCGCCGTTACCTGGTTTCGATCCGATGGTGATTCACTGACAAACAAGCCTCCCTAACGACCAGGAAATGTAGGTATTGTTAGACCAGGAAGGGCTGAGCGTGGGAGGCAGAAATGTTTCTCACAACACGCCTGTCGCTCCTTTTACAAAATAAAAAATCTTTATCCGGGTCCATCCTGAGTCATTCCTAGCATAATAAACTCAATAGGCATCCTTGAGTTTTTTGTGTCTAATTTTTTTTTTTTTGGTAGGAGCCCATTAAATTAACAGCTGGAGTCTACCCTGGTGTTTGATTCACATTTGTTTAAGGAGCTCCTTGGAAAGGTGGGAAGTCTGAAGACCGGAAATTGAAATATATATATACAGTAATACCTCGTCTTACGAACCTAATTGGTTCCGGAAGTAGGTTCGTAAGGCGAAAAGTTCGTAAGACGAAACATTGTTTTCCATAGGAAACAATGTAAAAGCAATTAATCCGTGCAAAAAGAAAAAAAAATCGCAAAATGGCGCTCCGTTCGGGTTCCGGTTCCGGAGGCTGCCGAGAAGCACCGCCCCCCGGCTGTCACCTTCTGAAACACCCGGGGGGCTTCTCGGTGGCCTCCGGAACCCGAATCTGAACTTCCGGGTTCGGCGTTCAGGAGAATGCCGAGAAGCCCCCTGGCTGTTTCAGAAAGTGACAGAAGGGCGGCGGCGCTTCTCGGCGGCCTCCCGAACCCAAAAAGTTCGGGTTCGAGTTTGGGAGAACGCCGAGAAGCCCCCCGGCTGTTTTAAAAGGTGACAGCCAGGTGGCGGCGCCCAGCGGAGCGCCATTTTGCGATCTGCGGTGGGTTCGTAAGCTGAAAAATGTTAGTAAGAAGAGGCAAAAGATTTCCGAACCCCGGGTTCATATCACGAGGAGTTCGTATCACGAGGGGTTCGTATCATGAGGTACCACTGTATATATATATACAGTAATACCTCGTCTTACAAATGCCTTGTCATACAAACTTTTCGAGATACAAACCTGGGGTTTAAGAATTTTTTGTCTCTTCTTCCAAACTATTTTCCCCTTACAAACCCAAGCCGCCGTCACTGGGATGCCCCGCCTCCGGACTTCTGTTGCCAGCAAAACACCCGTTTTTGCGCTGCTGGGATTCCCCTGAGGCTCCCCTCCATGGGAAACCCCACCTCCGGACTTCCGTGTTTTTGCAATGCTGCAATTTCGCTGAGGCTCCCCTCACTGGAAACCCCACCTCTGGACTTCCGTTGCCAGCAAAGCACCCGTTTTTGCGCTGCTGGGATTCCTCTGCTGGGATTCCCCTGCAGCATCACAAAAACACGGAAGTGCAGAGGTGGGGTTTCCCATGGAGGGGAGCCTCAGGGGAATCCCAGCAGTGCAAAAACGGGCGCTTCGGCTGGTAAAAGGGGTGAGTTTGGGGCTTGCACGCATTAATCGCTTTTCTATTGATTCCTATGGGAAACATTGTTTCATCTTACAAACTTTTCACCTTACAAACCTCATCCCGGGAACCAATTGAGGTATCACTGTATGTGTATGTATGTATGTATGTATGTATGTATGTATGTATGTATGTATATATATATATATATATATATATATATATATATATATATATATATATATATGTCACATCTTTTTTTTTGCTGAAATTGAAAATTAAGGGAGACTAGGATAGATCTATTTCAGCCTTATTTTGGCCTCATCAGCTAGCCATACCCACTGGGACTTGAACCTGCAACCTTTGCCTTGTAAGGCAGAGAATTTATTTTATTTATTTATTTATTTATTATTTAGATTTGTATGCCGCCCCTCTCCGCAGACTTATCCTCTAGGCTACAGTATCCAATCCCTTCAGCTCTGCACCAGGGAAGGGTTACATATTTTTGTGTCGAATCACCCTGGTGTATTTGAAGGAACATCACAGCTCCTTATTTGCCTCTCGGCCCAACCCAGGGCCATTTCCAAGGCAGTTAATTTTTATTGATAGCCGACAATTCTATCTGTATGTGTCACATGTTTTTTTGCTGAATTTGAAAATTAAGGGAGACTAGGATAGATCTATTCCGGCCTTATTTTGCCCTCATCAGCTAGCCATACCCACTGGGACTTGAACCTGCAACCTTTGCCTTGTAAGGCAGAGAATTATCCTCTAGGCTACAGTATCCAATCCCTTCAGCTCTGCACCAGGGAATATATAAAATAATATATATATTAATCTGGATCACGGTTCCTGGCTTTTTAAGCTGGGGGGAATGAAAGGGGGGGGGTGAGTTTGGAGCTTCAGTGTGAAACAGCGTTATTTAAAGAAGACAGAAATTAACAGAGCAAGAAAACATCTGTGAGACATTGACACACATTAATAATGTGCATTAACTTGCAAATTTATCGTGCAGGCCTGAAGGGATCAGTTGTGAAGGCACAGCCATGGTTGGTAGCAGCTCGTTTTTCTTTTCTTCCTCCTAGAGTTCATTTGCCATTTCCTGATGAGGCATGTAAAATAAGCCTGCTTATTGTTGGGCCCTCGGTTTCTCATTTCCTCCCCTGCTCGGTTGGAGCTTCGCTTACTCCTCGGAGGTTGCGCGGAGAAGCTTAGCTGAGCCAAACCCTGAGCAGCATCTCAGAGGGCAGATTAGAGGGTGGGTAACTGCAACGCCCGCCAGCCATGGTGGCTAGGCCTGGAGCAGAGGTGGGCTACTTCCTGCTTATTATACCTCTAGCTATGCAGCCAAGCAAGTAGGATGCTTGGCTGCATAGCTAGAGGTATAACAAGCAGGAAGAGGGAGATTGTGATCCCCTTATATAGAGCGCTGGTGAGACCACATTTGGAGTACTGTGTTCAGTTCTGGAGACCTCACCTACAAAAAGATATTGACCAAATTGAAGGGGTCCAAAGACGGGCTACAAGAATGGTGGGAGATCTTAAGCATAAAACGTATCAGGAAAGACTTCATGAACTCCATCTGTATAGTCTGGAGGACAGAAGGAAAAGGGGAGACATGGTCGAAACATTTAAATATGTTAAAGGGTTAAATAAGGTCCAGGAGGGAAGTGTTTTTAATAGGAAAGTGAACACAAGAACAAGGGGACACAATCTGAAGTTAGTTGGGGGAAAGATCAAAAGCAACGTGAGAAAATATTATTTTACTGAAAGAGTAGTAGACCCTTGGAACAAACTTCCAGCAGACGTGGTTGGTCAATCCACAATAACTGAATTCAAACCTGCCTGGGATAAACATAGATCCATCCTAAGATAAAATACAGGAAATAGTATAAGGGCAGACTAGATGGACCAGGAAGTCTTTTTCTGCCGTCAGTCTTCTATGTTTCTAAGGTGGAACGGTGACGTGTGTTCGCCCCTGAGGGTCTGAATGTTGGCGGAGCCCAGCGCAATTCTGCTACTGCACCTGGGCAGGTAGCGAAATCGCTCACGGACACGCAGGAGTGCCCATGGCCACTCCTGCCAAGTCACATGACCATCAAGCCACACCCACAGAATAAGCCACGCCCCACAGCGTGGTAGTAAAAATTTTGGGAAGCCTAGCCTGGTTAGGAGGTGTTGTGGTCTCTCAAGGTTTTTTTCCCCTGTCTCTTTTTTAATAGTGTGTAGATGTTGTTTATCTCCATGTGCCTGTGGATGGCCGGTTCGTCTGAATTCCAGGTTTCCAGAAATTCTCCAGGATTGTTTATTTTTTTGTCTTTGGTTTGAACTTGCCTTGGTCTAAGATGTTTACTGTCTCACAGTTGAAAGTATGATTGAGTCTGTCCATGTGTCTTCGGAGAGGGGCGGCATACAAATCGAATAAATAATAATAATAATTTAAGGAGCCTTCATCATGTCTTCTGACTGCTAGTTCATGGATGTGGGGAGAAGGAAGCCAAGATAAAAACTTGGGTGTGAGATAGGGTTGTAATCTAGGAAGGCACGGCTGTCTGGGGAATTCTGGGAGTTGAAGTCCAACCTTAAATTTGACAAGATTGAGAGTCTATCTTCCATCCATCCATCAATCCATTATATCTGTCTGTCTGTCTATCTATCATCTCTCTCTCCCTCCACCCCTCCCTCCATTCATATCTATCTATCTATCTATCTCTCCTATCTATCTATCTATCTATCTATCTATCTATCTATCTATCATCGCTATATCTACCCTGTTTTCCCCCAAATAAGACCTCCCCTGATAATATTGAGCCGGGGTGGCGCAGCAGGTAGAGTGCTGTACTGCAGGCCACTGAAGCTGACTTGCAGATCTGAAGGTCAGCGGTTCAAATCTCATCACCGGCTCAAGGTTGACTCAACCTTCCATCCTTCCAAGGTGGATAAAATGAGGACCCAGATTGTGGGGGCAATAGCCTAGCTCTGTTTTTTAAAAAGTGCTATTGCTAATATGTTGGACGTCGCCCTGAGTCTAAGGAGAAGGGCGGCATAAAAAAAAAATCTAATAAATAAATAAATAAATGAATAAATAAATAAGCCCAATCAGGCTTTTGAGTGCATATTTCAGGGTCTTATTTTCAGGGAAACATGGTCGGTCGGTCTGTCTGTCTATCTATCCAGATCTAACTATATATCTACATCTATCTATCTATCTATCTATCTATCTATCTATCTATCTATCTATCTCTATCTATCTAACTATCTATCTATCTATCTATCTCTATCAATCTAATCTGCCTGCCTGCCTACCTACCTACCTACCTATCTCGATCTATCTATCTATCTATCTATCTATCTATCTATCTATCTATCTATCTATCTATCTATCTATCTATCTATCTTGTATGTTGCCCATCTCGCCAAACACGACTCTTTTCCCCTGCTGAAATGCAGAAGTCGTTCAGTACTTTTCCATTAGAAGCACCGACTAACCATCTAATAAAACATTGCCTATTAAAGAATTATTTCGTGTACCTTGTCACTTATAAGGAGCAGGTTACTAAACTCCGATGGTTTTATGTTGGCAGGCGCTCCATAGTCTGAATGACTAATCTGTATCGTAATGGTTCTCTGGTTATTAATCTGTATTTGTTAATATGTTCCCTAAGTAGAAAGCATCCAATTTATGGGAGTACAATATCACAAGAGAACAGCACTTCAAACCACTGAGGTCTAATGTGTTTGTGAATTCAGAAATAGATAGTATTAAAAATAGTGTTCGTGATACTAATTCATGCGTTCTGGCTCTGTCTTTCATGGAGTAGAGTGGTCCTCAATCTATTGTGCGTGAAGCTTTATCTCCTATTGACAAGTGTATCTAGATATATCTTTTTTTTAAAAAAAATAACAGCATATTCACGGAGGCTGAAATGAAAAACATACTGCTGGGGCGATGCTGTTAAAGTTTTTATGCATGCAGGAAACATGATTTAGTAGCTGTCAAGCCCAGGAGAGCCAGAGGTTGGGTTTGAGGATTAAAAGACTGGCTTTGTATCAGGAAAAGAAGCGTGTTTTAATTACCGCAAACATCACAGTCGGTGAGGGTAGAAAGATGATAGATAGATAGATAGATAGATAGATAGATAGATAGATAGATAGATAGATAGACAGACAGACAGACAGACAGACAGACAGACAGACAGACAGACAAGAAAGAAAGAAAGAAAGAAAGAAAGAAAGAAAGAAATTTAGATGAGAAAGGTAGGTAGGTAGATAGATAGATAGATACATAGATAGATAGATAGATAGATAGATAGATAGATAGATACATAGATAGATAGATACATAGATAGATACATAGATACATAGATACATACTGTAGATAGATAAGGATACAGGGATGGGTGGATGGATAGATGGATAGAAAGAGAGAGAGAGAGATATGGAGAAAGAGAGAAATACATACAGATTTGGATGGAAGATGGATGGACGGACGGACAGACAGAAAGAAAGAAAGATAGATATTTAGATGAGAATGATAGATAGATAGATAGATAGATAGATAGATAGATAGATAGATAGATAGATAGATAGATAGATATGATAGATAGATAGATAGATAGATAGATAGATAGATAGATAGATACATACATACATACATACATACATACATACATACATACATACTGTATATAGATAAATATACAGGGATGCGTGGATGTATAGATGGATAGAAAGAGAGACAGATACAGAGAAAGAGAGAGGAAGATACAGAGATGGATGGATGGATGATAGAAAAAATAGAAGGTAGATAGACAGACAGACAGACAGACAGACAGAGACTGATAGATGATAGAGGAAGAGACAGATAGACATAGATAGATGAATAGATAGATAGACAGACAGGCAGATGGAAAGAGAGAGAAACATACAGAGATGGATGGATAGAAAAGAAATAGAACAGGGAGAGAGATACAGCAACGGATGGATGGGTGGATAGAAAGAGAGATACAGAGAAAGAGATACATACAGAAATAGATGGATGATGGATGGATAATGGAGGGATGGAGGGATGGATGGATGGACAGAGAGATGGAAAGAGAGATACATACAGAGCTGGATAAATAGAAAAGAGATAGAAGAGAGAGATACAGGGACGGATAGGTAGAAAGAGAAATACAGAGAAAGAGAGAGAGATACATACAAATTTGGATGGATGGATAGATAGATAGATAGATAGATAGATAGATAAATTTCCCTATCTAGATTTCTTCAGACCTCAGCTGTCAAAATTCCCAGTCCACATACAGTATCTGCTTTTCATTCTTCGAAGGAAGTTAAATTAAATTAGGATGATAGAAAGGTAGGGAATTAAAACAGTTAAGGACAGAGCATTTCCCCCCTCCCCCCTCGTTCTAATCCATCGTCAAGTATGAATTTCATCCCCACCTTAATTATAAAATCAATAAAGTTCTTCCCTAATGCAAATCTCCAATGATTTGGAAAATAGATTGCACTTTAATTCTCTTTGCTGGCTTTTGTAACCGGGAATCAGCCGTTGATAAAGGAGACGGATCCAATCTCCAGGCAGAAATGCGGGTAACGCTCCCAGCGTTCTCCCGAGCGCTTAATTGGGTTTCTGATTCCGTGGGAAGAAGGTCACCGGAGGCTTAGGAGGCTGTGTTGTGCCTGAGCTTATTTAGAAGTCTGTCCGTTGAACGTATGTGGAAGTGCAGCTTCAAATGTTCCTTGTGACGTTTAGCTTCCACTGCTCCGCATCCTATCTATAGGATAGGGGTCAGCAACCTGCGGCTCTGGAGCCGCATGTGTCTCGTTCATCCCTCTGCTGCGGCTCCCTGTCCCCGGTCGGCTCCACAGTTGATAGGGGTTTCGGTTAGGACAGGTAGAGGAAAAAGAACGCCGGTCTAGGAGGAGAGTCTATGGCGGGGAGAATCAAACTTCCGGTCAGCAGGGGGGGAAACAGGGCCGGAAAGGTTGGGGAGAAGCCTCTGTGGGGCCTCTCTTTGAATCTCCTGGGAGGAAAGAGTGCCGGAAAAGGTGGGGAGAAGCCTCCGTGGGGCCTCTCTAGGAATCTCCTGGGAGGAAACAGGGCTGGAAAAGGCGTGGAGAAGCCTCTGTGGGGCCTCTCTAGGAATCTGGGAGGAAACAGGGCCGGAAAAGGCAGGGAGAAGCCTCCGTTGGGTCTCTCTAGGAATCTCCTGGGAGGAAACAGGGCCGGAAAAGGCGGGGAGAAGCCTCCGTGGGGCCTCTCTAGGAATCTCCTGGGAGGAAACAGGGCCTCCACCCTCCCTGTGGTTTCCCCAATCGCACGCCTTATTTGCTTTTACATTGATTCCTATGGGAAAAATTGCTTCTTCCTACAAACGTTTCTACTTAAGAACCTGGTCACGGAACGAATGAAGTTCGTAAGGAGAGGCGCCACTGTATCTAGGTTACCTCAACCATCATCCCCACCCAGCATGCTGATACCATCCGGTTTCCCCTGTTAAGAGCTCTTCTCCAGTTATATGGGAACTCGGTTTGTTGGTTTTATTTTTATTGTTTTACAAAGATGTGTTCCTTTGGCTCTTGTCTGGGGGGAAGCGAGCCTGTGCCCCCTTCCTGAAGCCCCCCACCCGGTTTTCCCTAAAGAGATTTCAAGTCCTGCGTGTTTGCTTCGCGTCTGGCTTCTTCCCCCTTCTTTGCCGCGTGGCTTCCCGACCCATTTTTTTTTTTGATTGAGCACGTTCCCAGGGCATCCGTCCCGCACCCTTTCACACGCCATCAGAAATAACCGCAGAGCTCATTGGTGGAAGCGGCCAGCCGTGGCGAGATTGATTAGAGATTGTGGGCCTCGATTAAGTTCTCGTTCTGGCTAATTACCTGTTATTTTGTAGGTTTTTGGGAGGGATTGTTTTGTTTTCGATTTTTCCTGCACGGTTTTCCCAAGATTTGGCCTCGGCTCGGCTCGAGAAGCAAATGCTATTTGAGAAGCAGCTTAACGTCCTTCTGTCAAATGAACGCGATCAGATTTTGGCACAAAAGGCCAACCCTGTCTTAATTCTCCGTGGCAAATGGGACTTGGCCATCACAGATAACAGAGTTGGAAGGGATCTTGGAGGTCTTCTAGGCCAGTGTTTCCCAACCTTGGCAGTTTGAAGATATTTGGACTTCAACTCCCAGAATCCCCCTGCCAGCGAATCTCCTGGGAGGAAATAAGGCCGGAAAAGTCTGGGAGAAGCCTCTGTGGGACCTCTCTAGGAATCTCCTGGGAGGAAATAGGGCCGGAAAAGGTGGAGAGAAGCCTCCATGGGGCCTCTCTAGGAATCTCCTGGGAGGAAATAGGGCCGGAAAAGGTGGAGAGAAGCCTCCATGGGGCCTCTCTAGGAATCTCCTGGGAAGAAATAGGGCTGGAAAAGGCTGGGAGAAGCCTCCGTGGGGTCTCTCTAGGAATCTCCTGGGAGGAAACAGGGCCAGAAAAGGCTGAGAGAAGCCTCTGTGGGACCTCTCTAGGAATCTCCTGGGAGGAAACATGGCTGGAAAAGGTGGAGAGAAGCCTCCATGGGGCCTCTCTAGGAACCTCCTGGGAAGAAATAGGGCTGGAAAAGGCTGGGAGAAGCCTCTGTGGGACCTCTCTAGGAATCTCCTTGGAGGAAACAGGGCCAGAAAAGGCTGAGAGAAGCCTCTGTGGGACCTCTCTAGGAATCTCCTGGGAGGAAACATGGCCGGAAAAGGCTGAGGGAAGCCTCTGTGGCACCTCTCTAGGAATCTCCTGGGAGGAAATAGGGCCGGAAAAGGCCGAAAGAAGCCTCCGTGGGGCCTCTGTAGGAATCTCCCCAGCCGCACACATTATTTGCATTTACATTGATTCCTATGGGAAAAAATTGCTTCTTCTTACAAACCTTTCTACTTAAGAACCTGGTCACGGAACGAATTAAGTTTGTAAGCAGAGGCACCACTGTATATACAGATGGTGTGGGCTTTTTGTGCCGGCTGCGCACCGAGGAGAAACCTTCCCACCATCCTTCCTTCCTTCCTTCCATCTCCCATTTTCCTCTAATCATTCCGACAGATTTCATTCCCTTCAATTGATTGTCTTGTTGTTTGATAGCTCGGTCTCCCAGAGCCTGTTTTAAACATTGTGCGTTTCCTTTCACTATTTGGCTAAACAATTTCTTTTTTTACCTCCTGGTGGAATCTTTTAAGTGTTTTCTTTTTCTTTTCTTTTCTTTTTTTTAACTTTTTAAATTAGTCTGATCTGCTAAAGAATAGTTTAATCTAAAAGAAAACCCAACAGAAAGATAATCCCCAAATCCCAGCGGACGAAGAACTAACACAGAGCTCAGTTGCGCTCTGGATTGATTTCGCTTGTGGAGGCTTTTAAGCCTTTGGAAATTTAAGGTGTTCAGGTGGGAGGGTCTTTTGCGTTTGCAGTAGGATAGCAAAGGAATTGAGTTTTTTATTTCATTTCTTCAATAATTTGCCTGGTGGGAACTTCCATCACGAGTGATCTAGAATTTTTTTTCTCCGTTCCTCGAAGTTGAAACAAAATACAGTGATACCTTGTCTTACAAACTTAATTGGTTCCGGGACGAGGTTCTTAAGGTGAAAAGTTTGTAAGACGAAACAATGTTTCCCATAGGAATCAATGAAATAGCGATTAATGCGTGCAAGCCCAAAATTCACCCCTTTTGCCAGCTGAAGCGCCCGTTTTTGTGCTGCTGGGATTCTCCTGAGGCTCCCCTCCATGGGAAACCCCACCTCCGGACTTCTGTGTTTTTGCGATGCTGCAGGGGAATCCCAGCAGCGCAAAAACGGGCGCTTCGCTGGAAACGGAAGTCCGGAGGTGGGGTTTCCCAGCAAAGGGAGCATCAGTGAAATCGCAGCATCGCAAAAACACCAAAGTCCTCGAAACCCCACCTCCGGACCTCTGTGTCCCATGCTGGAACAGAACACACACTCTTAAATGCTGCTCTTCTGGGTCCTCTTGAACAACAGAATAGCAGAGTTGGAAGGGACCTTGGAGGTCTTCTAGTCCAGTGTTTCCCAAACTTGGCAACTTGAAGATATCTGGACTTCAACTCCCAGAATTCCCCAGCCAGTGTTCGCTGGCTTCGGAATTCTGGGAGTTGAAGTCCAGATATCTTCAAGTTGCCAAGGTTGGGAAACACTGGTCTAGTCCAACCCCCTGCTTAGGCAGGAAACCCTATACACTTCAGACAAATTATTATCCAACATCTTCTTAAAAACATCAGCATTGGAGCACTTATAACCTCTGGTGGCAAGCTGTTCCAGTGATGAATTGTTTGCACCGTCAGGAAATTTCCTCCTTAATTCTAAGTTGTTTCTCTCCTTGATTAACTTCCACTCATTGCTTCTTCTTCTACTACCCGCAAATGCTTTGGAGAATAAATTAGACTCCTTCTTCTCCTATCCTACAAGAATGGTGGAAGGTCTTAAGTATAAAACGTATCAGGAAAGACTTAATGAATTCAATCTGTAGAGTCTGGAGGACAGAAGGAAAAGGGGGACATGATCGAAACATTTAAATATGTTAAAGGGTTCAATAAGGTTCAGGAGGGAAGTGTTTTTAATAGGAAAGTGAACACAAGAACAAGGGGACACAATCTGAAGTTAGTTGGGGGAAAGATCAAAGGCAACATGAGAAAATATTATTTCACTGAAAGAGTAGTAGATCCTTGGAACAAACTTCCAGCAGACGTGGTTGGTAAATCCACAGTAACCGAATTTAAACATGCCTGGGATAAACATGGATCCATGCTAAGATAAAATACAGGAAAAAGTATAAGGGCAGACTAGATCAGTGTTTTTCAACCAGTGTGCCATGGCATACTAGTGTGCCGCGAGACATGTTCAGGTGTGCCGCGAAGCTCAGAGAGAGAAAGAAAGCAAGAGAGAGAGAAAGAAAGAGAGAGAGAGAAAGAAAGAAAGCAAGAGAAAGAAAGAGTGAGCAAGAAAGAGAGAAAGAGAACAAGAGAGAGAGAAAGAGAACAAGAAAAAGAAAGCAAGAGAGAAAGAAAGCAAGAGAGAGAAAGAGAAAGAGAGGGAGGGAAGGAGAGAGAGAGAAAGACATAGAGGGAGGTAGGGAGGGAGAGAGAAAGAGAGCAAAAAAGAGAGGAAGGAAGGAAGAGAAAGAAAGAGGGATGGAGAGAGAAAGAAAATCACTGGACTAGATGGACCATGAGGTCTTTTTCTGCCGTCAGACTTCTATGTTTCTATCCTGGAAGACTGCAATCATATAATCCCTGCTAGTCCCTTCCTGTAGTCAAACTAGACATACCCAATCCCTTCAACCGTTCTCCGTAAAGTTTTAGCCTCCGGTCCCCTAATCCATTTTCGTTGTGCTTCTCTTGATTTCCACCCATGGCCTCCGCGCAGTTTCCGGCAAATCCTCCAGAGAGCCGCTCAGGCGCTGTATATGTGTGTGTGTGTTTGTGTGCGCACGTGCGTTTGCTTTCATCCCACCCGCCAATGCTCCATTCCTTCCTCAAGTGCGCGAAGAGAGGAGGGCTTAGTCCTGCTACCGACCCCGTGAAATAGGCTGAGTTCCCGCAGCATCCTTTCTATCTCGGATGAGAAAAACGGTATCGGCGCCTCGCAGCCAGCCGAACCGAAATCCTTTCCCTAGACCTAATAAAGATTTCACGCCCCAGTGGGTTGTGGGTTTGTTTGGGGTTTTTTTTTAACCGCAGCCTCTCTCCTACTTAGCTATCAAAGAGCATTAACATATTGTGCAGGTGGAACCTTTGAGCAAGAGCGAGGCAGCCCCGCCAGGAATACAGAAAAACAATACCCAGGCAAGGGAAACTTGAGGCTTTAAAGAAACAAACGCAAAAACACACCATACACACAGCTTTGTATAATTAGCCGTTCCGAAGACGACATTGCTGGCTTGTAAGGAGATTTGGAGACACACACATAACATAGTTCCCTCTAAGCTGAGCAGTGAGCAATCGCTCACTTAAAAATCATCATCAACTCAGAGTTTTCCAAACCTGCCCAGAAGCCGAGAGGGAAAGAGTGAGAGGGAAGGAGAGAGAGAGGAAGAGAGGAAGAGAGAGAAACAGATAGAAAAAAGAGAGGAAGGAAAAGAGACAGAAAAAGAATGGGAGTAAGGAAGAGAGAAAGAAAATCAAAATCTAGTTTGAAACTAGCTCAACTATTTAAGTGGCATTTTGGTATTGATAGAGTTGCCCTATTATGAGCTCACTCTTATAGACACACAGTACAGTATTTTATTTTGAAATTCTCTGAGGCAAAACAGGGTGGGTTTTTTATTTGTTTGTTTGTTTATTTGTTTATTTATTTATTTATTTATTATTTCTGTGCCGCCCAGTCCCGAAGGGACTGCCGCTCAGACACTATACTTTTCCGCCCCCTCCCAAAAAAAATTAGAGTGAACACTGACACATAGAGTGTGTGTCTGAAGATGACATTGCTGGCTTGTAAGGAGATTTGGAGACACACACATAGAGTGTGTGTTTGTGTGTGTGTGTGTGCGTGAGAGAGAGAGAGACAGAGAGAGGTTGATTATTGGTCTGTCTTTTGGGCAAAAATGGTGATTAGAAGATGGTTCAGGTGCCTCCTGACCTTGCTGCCCTCTTTTGAAAAGCCTTCGTTTCTTGGCAGGGTTTGTAGAGAAAGCCGATTTTATTCTGGGAAGCAAAGAAGCGAGGCAGAGAGCGAGAGAGAGATCACGCCGTCTGATTGTAATGTGCATTAAATCCACCGAGACCTATGCTTGGGTATCTGATCAAAGTGGGATGATCTGGAGTGAATAGGCTGTTATTTTATTTCTGCGTTCGTGGGTTTGGAGATCAATGGCCCCAACACGTTCCTCTTTTCTTTTTTTTGGGGGGGGGAATGCTGGCTGGGGAATTCTGGGAGTTGAAGTCCAGATATCTTCAACTGGCCAAGGTTGGGAAACACTGCCCTAGACCAGGGGTAGGCAAAGTCAGCTCTTCTATGACATGTGGACTTCAACTCCCAGAATTCCTGAGCTAGCGTCATATAAAGCCTTTCATGGCACCGGACCAGGTTATCTCAGGGACCGCCTTCTGCTGCATGAATCCCAGCGACCAATTAGGTCCCACAGAGTGGGTCTTCTCCGGGTCCCGTCAACTAAACAATGTCACTTGGCGGGACCCAGGGGAAGAGCCTTCTCTGTGGCGGCCCCGGCCCTCTGGAACCAACTCCCTCCAGAGATTAGAACTGCCCCCACCCTCCTTGCCTTTCGTAAACTGCTTAAAACCCACCTCTGCCGCCAGGCATGGGGGAACTGAGATACTCTTTCCCCCTAGGCCTTTACAATTTTATGCATGGTATGTCTGTATGTATGTTTGGTTTTTATATTAATGGGTTTTTAATCGTTTTTAGTATTGAATTATTTTGTATACTGTTTTATTATTGTTGTTAGCCGCCCCAAGTCTCCAGAGAGGGGTGGCATACAAATCCAATAAATCAAATCAAATCAAACTCCCAGAATTCCTGAGCTAGCATGATTGGCTCAGGAATTCTGGGAGTTGAAGTCCAAATATCTTCAAGTTCCCAAGGTTGGGAAACACTGCCCTAGACCAGGGGGTAGGCAAAATGGGCTCTTCTATGACATGTGGACTTCAACTCCCAGAATTCCTGAGCTAGCGTGATTGGCTCAGGAATTCTGGGAGTTGAAGTCCACAAGTCATAGAAGAGCCCACTTTGCCTACCCCTGCCCTAGACCAATGATGGATGCCACAGGTGGTACGTGGAGCCATATCTTCTGACACGCGAGCCGTTGCCCTAGCTCAGCTCCAACGGGAATGTGTGTGCCAGCCAGCTGATTTTTGGCTCGGGGTCATCCCCCCCACCCCAGCATTGCTCCGCGCCCCACTGGGGAGGGTGCCCCACTGTTTGAGAAAAATTGCCTTAACCCCTGGCTCAGCTGACTGGCCTGGGGTCCCAATAGGAGAAGGGGCTCTGTGTTGGGGGGGGCTGACAGGGTAGAGTAGATCTACATATACACACACACAAACACACACACTAGATCAGTGTTTCTCAACCTTGGCAACTTGAAGATATCTGGACTTCAACTCCCAGAATTCCCTAGCCAGCATTTGCCTGCTGGGGAATTCTGGGAGTTGAAGTCCAAATATCTTCAAGTTGCCAGGGTTGGGAAACACTGCACTAGGTACAACCCCTAAGTGTTGCCTGTCTTCCTGGTTTTAGCCTCTATTTAAAATCTCACTTTTTAATATATCCTTTAATTGTTTTGTTAGCCTTCCAGAGTCGCTTGGACAAGCGGGATGGGGGCGACGTATAAATTTAATAAATAAATGAATGAATAATGAGAGGGCATGAATCTACAGAGAAGGGCGGCATACAAATCTAATAAATAAATAAAATAAATAAATAATTATAATAATAATTATAGTAACAATTTATTAGATTTGTATCGCGCCCCTCTCTGAGGATTCGGAGCAGCATGCAATGCAACGTGATAAATAACCCGATAAATAAATAATTCAATAAGCAGCGACAGTCATTTCATAAATGTGTAAATGCAAACAATGGGGTAAGTAAATAACAATTCAATAAATAGACATAGTGGTTTAATAAATGCATAATAGCATATAAACGCAGGAGCAAGCTATGTAGTAAATGAATAACAATTCAATAAATAGCAATAGTAATTTAATAAACACATATGCGTACAAACACTGGGGCAAATAATTCAGTGAATAAATACTAATTCAATAAATAGCAATTTAATAAATGCATAAGTATATGAACGCAAGAGCAAATGATTTAATATATAAATCATAAATAAAACATCCTCATTTCTGGAACTAGACTGTACTCTTGAGAAGAGATAGGCTTTGCCCTGGGGGAATTGGAGCTTTGGGGTCACCGAACAACAGCAGGGGGAAATGGGTGAGCCCCCACTATCCCAACGCAGCCCCCTCCAGCTACTAGTAATAGTGACAACTGAGCAGAACTTTCCGCCGTTTTTTCTCCAGCACGGGGTGACTCGAAGAGTCCCAGGGGGCAATTTACTTGTCATCTCTCTTGATATCATCTCCACCCCCTCCAATTTATCTCCTAATTTGGGGGCTTGTGATACATACCCCTGCCCGTTAATTACACTTCGTAATTAATCCTGGCTGCACCACGGAGACAATCAAATCAGCGGGAGAGCCAGGAGGTTAGGTTAGGATTCAATCAACGTCGGGTACTTCCGCTGACTGCCGGCTGACTGCAATTTGGCAGTTCGAATCTCACCACCGGCTCCCGGTTGACTCAGCCTTCCGTCCTTCCCAGGTGGGTCAAATGAGGACCCAGATTGTTGGGGGCAAGAGGCTGTAAACCGCTTGGAAGCAATTTGAAACGGTATATAAGTGGTAAGGAAGGAAAGAAGGGAGGCAGGAAGGACCATGGTGACACAGTGGTTAGAATGCAGTACTGCAGGCTACTTCTGCCGGCTGCCTGTAATTTGGTAGTTCGAATCTCACCAGGCTCAAGGTTGACTCAGCCTTCCGTTCTTCCAAGGTGGGTCAAATGAGGACCCAGATTGTTGGGGGCAAGAGGCTGACTCTGAGAGAGCTGTAGTAAAGCTACAGGCATGGGGGAATTGAAATATCTCCCCCGGGCTTATATAGTTTATGTATGGTATGCTTGTGTTGTATGATTTTTAAAAGATGGGTTTTAGATAATTTTTAATATTAGATTTGTTACATTGTATACTGTTATTATTATTGTTGTGAGCCACCCCGAGTTTTCGGAGAAGGGCGGCATACAAATCTAATAAATTATTATTATTATTATTAGTAGTAGTAGTAGTAGTAGTAGTAGTATTAGGTCGATACAACACAGCAAACGAGATCACTATGCTGGATTTTGTATTTCATCACCAGTCGGGCGCTTCCCAAGCACCTAGGACTGCGTGATGTAGCAGCGAATTATGTTTGCCTATTATTATTATTATTATTATTATTATTATTATTATTATTATTATTATTTCAGTACAACACAGCAAACGAGATCACTATGCTGGATTTCGTATTTGACCACCAGTCGGACGCTTCCCAAGCACCTAGGACTGCGTGATGTAGCGGCGAATTATGTGTGCCGATCCCAGTAAAGCGGCCTTTTGCAATTGACAGGTGGAGATTTTGTCAATTCCGATGGTTTTCAAATGTCCGCTGAGATCCTTTGGCCCTGGGCCCAGCGTGCCAAG
This sequence comes from Erythrolamprus reginae, assembly GCF_031021105.1. Taxonomy (NCBI): domain Eukaryota; kingdom Metazoa; phylum Chordata; class Lepidosauria; order Squamata; family Dipsadidae; genus Erythrolamprus; species Erythrolamprus reginae. The sequence continues at coordinate 55,375,675 of NC_091958.1, forward strand.
GACCACTGGGACCACTTTCACTGGCTTATGCCAGAGTCGTTGCAGCTCGATTTTTAGATCTTCGTATTTCACTAATTTCTCTAGCTGCTTCTCCTCAATTGTATTGTCTCCTGGGATTGCGATGTCGATGATCCATACTTTCTTTTTCTCCACGATCACAATGTCTGGTGTGTTATGCTTCAGAATTCGGTCAGTCTGAAGTCGGAAGTCCCACAGTAGTTTTGCTTGCTCATTTTCGACCACTTTTTCAGGCTTATGATCCCACCAGTTCTTTGCCACTGGTAAATGGTAGTTCCGGCACAAGTTCCAGTGGATCATCTGTGCCACAGCATCGTGTCTATGCTTGTAGTCAGTCTGTGCGATCTTTTTGCAGCAGCTGAGTATGTGATCGATTGTTTCATCTGTTTCTTTACAGAGTCTGCACTTTGGATCGTCTGTTGATTTTTCAATTCTGGCTTTGACAGCATTTGTTCTAATGGCCTGTTCTTGTGCCACCAGTATTAGTCCTTCTGTCTCCTTTTTGTAAGCCATGACCAGGTCTTTTCTTTATCCACTTTGCCTTCAATCCTCTCCAAGAACTGACCATGATTATTATTTATTTATTTTATTTATTTATTAATCAGATTTGTATGCCGCCCCTCTCCGCAGACTCGTGGCGGCTCACAGCAATAACAATACAATGTAAAACAAATCTAATATTTAAGTTAATTTAAAACACCCCAATTTAAAACCAATCATACATACTAGCGTACCATGCATAAATTTTATAAGCCTAGGGGGAGAGAAAAAGTTAATTCCCCCATGCCTGACGACAGAGGTGGGTTTTAAGGAGCTTACAAAAGGCTAGGAGGGTGGGGGCAACTCTGATATCTGGGGGGAGTTGATTCCAAAGGGTCGGGGCCGCCACAGAGAAAGCTCTTCCCCTGGTGTCCCGCCAAACAACATTGTTTAGTTGACGGGACCCAGAGAAGGCCAACTCTGTGGGACCGAACCGGTCACTGGGATTCGTGCGGCAGAAGGCGGTCTGGAGATAATCTGGTCCGGTGCCATGAAGGGCTTTATAGGTCATAACCAACACTTTGAATTGTGACCCGAAACTGATCGGCAACCAATGCAGACTGCGGAGTGTTGGTGTTATATGGGCATTTTTGGGAAAGCCCATGATTGCTCTCGCAGCTGCATTCTGCACGATCTGAAGTTTCCGAACACTTTTCAAAGGTAGCCCCATGTAGAGAGCATCACAATAGTCGAGCCTCGAGGTGATGAGGGCATGAGTGATGATGATGAAGATGATGATGATGATGATTATTATTATTATTATTATTATTATTATTATTATTATTATTACTACACTGTGAAGCAAGGTATAACTCTAAGTGCTAAGTGCTAGGACTGTGAAACACTGCCAGCCTGTGCATCTCCCATTTTTGGGAGGGGGTGGGTGGATTTGGGAAAGGGTGAATGGAATTAACATCCTCCCCCCTTCCAGTTCCTGGACAGCCTTAAGGCACGGGTTTCTGGGGCATCAGTCGCTCCTTGACAGCCCCATGCGGTGTGTAGTTCATAAGCTTGAGTAGACACATATGCCTCACCAGCTGTCTCTTTGAGTTAAAAAATGGAGGAAGTGTAGTTTAGGCAGAGTTTGCAGATGGTTTCGTGTCGGAGTGAAACTTTGCCCAGAGCGGTTGTAAGATACACCTGAAATTGCACCGGTTGGGTTTGTAAGGCGAGGCTTAAAGGTGTTTGATCAGCAGTAAGTGCAAGATAATGGGCGAAAAGTCTTTTGTGCAGGATGCCTGCGATGCTACGAATGAGCTGTCAGAAGGTATGATGGCCACCACCTGCTTAAATTGCATCTTGGCTGCATGGAGGACAGGTCTGTCCATACCTATTAACTGTGACAGTCAATCTTCAGCTCCATCAGCGTACAGTGGTACACCTGCAAATGCCTCTACTTAACGAACTTTTCTAGATAAGAACCAGATGTTCAAGATTTTTTTTTGCCTCTTCTCAAGAACCATTTTCCACTTACAAACCTGAGCCTCCGAAACTGTAACCGGAAAAGGCGAGAGAAGCCTCCGTGGGGCCTCTCTAGGAATCTCCTGGGAGGAAACGGCTGGAAAAGGTGGGGAGAAGCCTCGGTGGGGCCTTTCTAGGAATCTCCTGGGAGGAAACAGGGCTGGAAAAGGCAGGGAGAAGCCTCGGTGGGGCCTCTCTAGGAATCTCCTGGGAGGAAACAGGGCTGGAAAAGGCAGGGGAAAACCTCGGTGGGGCCTCTCTAGGAATCTCCTGGGAGGAAACAGGGCCAGAAAAGGTAGGGAGAAGCCTCCGTGGGGTCTCTCTAGGAATCTCCTGGAAGGAAACAGGGCCAGAAAAGGCAGGGGAAAGCCTCCGTGGGGCCTCTCTAAGAATCTCCTGGGAGGAAATAGGGCCGGAAAAGGCAGGGAGAAGCCTCCGTGTGGCCTCTCTAGGAATCTCCTGGCAGGAAACAGGGCCTCCACCCTCCCTGTGGTTTCTTCTATCGCACGCCTTATTTCTTTTTACATTGATTCCTATGGAAAAATTGCTTCTTCTTACAAACTTTTCTACTTAAGAACCTGGTCACGGAACGAATTAAGTTCGTAAGTAGAGGGGCCACTGTATCTCTGGATTTCCAGGCAGTGCTAACTCATCCATCTCTTCTGAAAGCTCCTCGTTGGAAGTGAAAGGTTGAGCATGATGGGAGCTTAGATTTGTCCTGATCAGGGATGTTGGTTTTCGCTCGGCCCTCATTAGCGCATCCACAATCCTAGGAAAGCCGGCAAGGATACAGACGGAATTTGATGAGTGGACGGAGCAGAACTTCCCAAGGTGAGGTTAATTGCCAGGCATTTAACCCAGCCAGAAAAAATAATTCCACCGACAATGAGGAAAATGAAGATGTAGTTAGGAAACGACGCTTGCCATCTGATTTAATAAACAGCCTTCGAAAGACAAAAACACCATCGGGGTTTCTGCATTTTCTCTTTTCAATTCTGGCCCGATTTCTTAGCAAGTCCTGCAGGTGCCGTGTTTTCCCCAAAACAAGACCCTGTCTTATATTTTTTTGAACCCTGAAATAAGCACTTGGCCTTATTGCCATTCAATCAGAAGCCCAATTGGGTTTATTGAGGAGTTGTCTTATTTTGGGAAAAACAGGGTAGATGGACAGATGGATGGATGGATGATAGTGAGAGAGAGAGATGATAGATGTAGGTAGGTAGATGATTGATAGATAGATAGATAGATAGATAGATAGATAGATGTAGGTAGAGATAGATGGATGGAGGTAGATAGGTAGGTAGGTAGGTAGGTAGAGATAGATAGATGGATGGAGGTAGGTAGGTAGGTAGATGATAGACAGACAGACAGACAGACAGACAGACAGACAGATAGATAGATAGATAGATAGATAGATGTAGGTAGAGATAGATAGATGGATGGAGGTAGGTAGGTTGGTAGATGATAGATAGATCGATAGATAGATAGATAGATGTAGGTAGAGATAGATAGATGGATGGAGGTAGGTAGGTAGATGATAGATAGACAGACAGACAGACAGACAGACAGATAGATAGATAGATAGATCGATCGATGTAGGTAGAGATAGATAGATGGATGGAGGTAGGGAGGTAGGTAGGTTGGTAGATGATAGATAGATAGATAGATAGATAGATAGATAGATAGATAGATAGATAGATAGATAGATGTAGGTAGAGATAGATAGATGGATGGAGGTAGGTAGGTAGATGACAGACAGACAGACAGACAGACAGACAGACAGACAGATAGATAGATAGATAGATGTAGGTAGAGATAGATAGATGGATGGAGGTAGGTAGGTAGATGATAGACAGACAGACAGACAGACAGATAGATAGATAGATAGATAGATGTAGGTAGAGATGGATGGAGGTAGGTAGGTAGGTATAGACAGACAGACAGACAGATAGATAGATAGATAGATAGATGTAGGTAGAGATAGATAGATGGATGTAGGTAGGTAGGTAGGTAGGTAGATGATAGACAGACAGACAGATAGATAGATAGATAGATAGATAGATAGATAGATAGATAGATAGATGTAGGTAGAGATGGATGGAGGTAGGTAGGTAGGTAGGTAGAGATAGACAGACAGACAGACAGACAGATAGATAGATAGAGGTAGAAATATATTTATATGTAGATATAGATAGATAGATAGATAGATAGATAGATAGATAGATAGATAGATAGATAGATAGATAGATAGATAGATCGTGTTTCCCCAAAAATAAGACCCTGTCTTATACTTTTTTGAACCCTGAAATAAGCGCCTGGTCTTGTTGCCATGCACTCAAAAGCTCAGTTGGGCTTATTATCAGGGGAGGTCTTATTTTGGGATATTATTACACACACACACACACTCACTCACACGTCCTTTTTAAAAAAGAAAAAGAAAAAAAGAAAGCAAACTAAAAGGATTATATATTGGCAAATCAATTAGAAATTAAAGCTCTCCTCCAATCTGCATAATGAATGTAGCCAGGGAATAAAGGAGACTTTCTCCCTTTTTAACAGATTGCGGGCAATTTGCCGGGTTGGACAGCACGCTCATAAATTATGGATCCTGCCACAGATTTTATTTTATTTTAATTTTTTGCAAGGAGAAACTGCGTGTGCAGGTGGCCACATCTTTCAAGAGGGTTCTAGGCTGCATTCACAGAGGGATAGAATCAAGATGACGTGAAGGGTTAATGCCGCTTTATAAGGCCACACTTGGAATATGGCGTCCAGTTTTGGTCGCCACGATGCAAAAGGATGTTGAGACTCTAGAAAGAGTGCAGAGAAGAGCCACAAAGAGGATTAGGGGACTGGAGGATAAAACATACGAAGAACGGTTGCAGGAACTGGGCATGGCTAGTTGAATGAAAAGAACTTGCCCCAAGATGGTACCTCTACCTAAGAGCTTCTCTACTTACGAAATTTTGTAGTTAAGAACCGGGTGTTCAAGATTTTTTTGCCTCTTCTCAAGAACCATTTTCCACTTACAAACCCGAGCCTCCGAAACTGTAACCGGGAAAGGTAGGGAGAAGCCTCCTTGGGGCCTCCCTAGGAATCTCCTGGGAGGAAACAGGGCCGGAAAAGGTGGGGAGAAACCTCTGTGAGGCCTCTCTAGGAACCTCCTGGGAGGAAACAGGACGGAAAAGACAGGTAAATGTCTCCGTGGGGCCTGTCTTGGAATTTCCTGGGAGGAAACAGGGCCGGAAAAGGCGGGGAGGACCCTCCATGGGGCCTCTCTAGGAATCTCCTGGGAGGAAACAGGGCCTCCACCCTCCCTGTGGTTTCCCCAATCGCACGCCTTATTTGCTTTTACATTGATTCCTATGGGAAACATTGCTGCTTCTCACAAACCTTTCTACTTAAGAACCTGGTCATGGAACAAATTAAGTTCGCAAGTAGAGGGACCACTGTACTGCTATCATGTCCCCCCCTGGCCCCCTACCCATGCCCAGTTCCAGCAGTCTCTCTCCATAAGTCTTGTTTTGCGTCCCCAGGGGCTAAGCGGGAAGAAGGCTGCGTGGAGTCTCCAGGGAGCCTTGCCAAAGGTTCTTCTTGTTTATTACCCTATTCAGCCTCACTTCACCCTGTCCAAAGCTCACCCGCTGGAACTGAAGGAACAAACATCTCAAAAGCTTCCTCTCCGACCACTGACTCCAGCGTCAGGGGAGAGGAGTCGATGTTCAGGTTGAAGCACAACAACTGGAGTCTTGTCTTCTTTTGTTTTCTTCTCCAGAAGTGCTCTTCAGTGGCATTCGGGTTGTTGTTGTTTTTCAGGTGTGTTGGTCTGAGCTGACAGCATGATCCATGTGTGTGCAGAAGGAAAGGGATTGTGAGTGGTCAAATAGATGATAGATGGGTGATAGATGATAAGACAGAGATAAGATTAAAGAGATTTGAGATAGGTAGGTCGGTGGGTAGGTAGATAGATAGATAGATAGATAGATGATAGATAGATAGATAGATAGATAGATAGATAGATAGATAGATGATAGATAGATAGATAGATAGATAGATAGATAGATGATAGATAGATAGATAGATAGATAGATAGATAGATAGATAGATAGATAGATAGATGATAGATAGAGAGGTAGGTAGGTAGGTAGGTAGGCAGGCAGGCAGGCAGGCAGATGGATAAATACTAGATAGACAGACAGGCAGGACAGGACAGACAGACAGATATGGATGGATGGTCAAATATATGATAGATGGGTGATAGATGATAAGACAGATAAGATTAAAGAGATTCAAGATAGGTAGGTCAGTGGGTAGATAGATAGATAAGATAGATAGATAGATAGATAGATAGATAGATAGATAGATAGATAGATGATAGATAGATAGATAGATAGATGATAGAGAGAGAGAGAGAGAGAGAGATGATAGACAGACAGACAGACAGATAGGGATAGAGATCCATTGATGGGAAGCCAAAAAATTTATTGCCACACTGTGGGTGTTGTTTATTTTATGGGTGTGGCTTGATGGACATGTGACTGGGTAGGAGTGGCTTGCCGATAGGGTGTGGCTGGACAATCATGTGACTCAGGGTGGCTAAAAGGCCATGTGACTGGGTGGGAGTGGCTTACTGACCAAGATATGTTTTCAAATAGGTGGTTGGACTCTTTTTCAGTCCCGTAGCTACAGATGAGAGGTGTAGGAGGACCCCCAATTATTCCCAGGTTCAGGATTTTTTTGGTCTGTTTGCCTCCTCTGGGTAGATTCACTTAGAAACTTCTTGCTTCTATGACCTAGAAGATCCAAGGAAAATACTTGACTGACCCCCAGATATCCCTCTAAATGAAAAATGTGTATGTCTATCTTGACTTGAGGTTTACGGAAGTATCCCTCACTCCTGCCACCATCCATTTTCCTTTACCAGCTCAATTAAGACATGATTATTCGGCCGGCCCCTGTCTTGCGCTGACCGATTGCGTTTTCCGGAACCTCTGTATATAATGATGAAGAGTTGTCATCCGAACGTTGAAGAATTCCCCTTCTTCTTCTAAGACCTCCTCTGATACCCTCCTTGTTCTTCTGCCTCCGAGGTTGCTGTCTTTACCAACAAGAGTGATGAAGAGATATAACCTAGTCCCTGACAGCTACTTAAAAGCCTGGGAGATTATTTCCTGAACTAGCACTTGAGTGCTGAACGGCTTGATTTAAAGACTGTGTCTTTGTGCTTTTAAAGATGGTGTCTTTGTGCTTTTCTGCGTGTGTCTCTCCTTGCTGGGGGCACCTCCCTGATTGAGTTGTGGTCTTCTGTTTCACTGTGAATTTGGCACTTCTAATTTCCATTCCCTCAATTCACTCGAGCATTCCCCCCCCCCTCCTTCCTCCCATCAAAGGTGCTTTTTCAAGAGGCACCTGGACTTTCTCATTTTTCTCTTGAAAACATTTTCACTTCTGATCCCTTCAGCTCTGAATGGATGGTGGGAAGTGGAAGGATTTATACTCCAGGTTGCCTCCTGGAAAAGCACCTTTGGGACAACCATGACGTAGATGTCTGAAAATCACCATTGACGTCTCTCATTGGTGTGCCTCATAGTGGTGCAGTGGTTAGAGTGCAGTACTCTAACCGGCATTGGTTGCCAATCAATTTCCGGTCACAATTCAAAGTGTTGGTTATTATGACCTATAAAGCCCTTCATGGCATTGGACCAGAATATCTCCGGGACCACCTTCTGCCGCATGAATCCCAGTGACCGGTTAGGTCCCACAGAGTTGGCCTTCTCCAGGTCCTGTCGACTAAGCAATGTTGTTTGGCGGGACCCAGGAGAAGAGCCTTCTCTGTGGCGGCCCCAGCCCTCTGGAACCAGCTCCCCCCAGATATCAGAGTTGCCCCCACCCTCCTTGCCTTTCGCAAGCTCCTTAAAACCCACCTCTGTCGTCAGGCATGGGGGAATTGAAATTTCTCTTCCCCCTAGGCTTATAGAATTTATACATGGTATGCTTGTTTGTATGAGTGGTTCTTTAAATTGGGGTTTTTTAGATAGTTTTTTAATATTAGATTTGTTTACATTGTCTTTTTATATTGTTGTTAGCCACCCCGAGTCTTCGGAGAGGGGCGGCAAACAAATCTAATAAATACAAATACAAATACTGCAGGCTACTTCTGCTGATCACCAGCTGCCAGCAGTTTGGCCTACTGAGGTAGGCTCAAGGTGGACTTGGACTTCAGTAAGGCTTTTGACTACGTAGACCATAACCTACTACTAAATAAAATAGAAACATGTGGGATGGACAGCAACACCACCAGATGGATCCAAAACTGGCTAACCAGCCGCACTCAACGTGTAGTGCTCAATGGAATGGTATGTTGACTGCCATCCTTGGAGATCCGGGTATGGGGGAGACATCCAGTGAATCAAACATAATGTACAATATAATAGAACCCGGGACAGAATCATGCTTTGTTTAGATGCAGTACATTAAGGAGAGACCGGGCAGCCATTTATCTGAAATGGTATAGTGTTCTGCCTGGCCTCGTGCCACCCAGGAACGAAGTAATTAAATCAAACACACACACACAGACTTGTAAAAAGAAAGCAAGGGTTGTTCTTTATATTCAGAAAACTGCAAACCACGGAGTTTCGGAGCAATGTTAGTTTAAGAGTCCAAAAGGTCAGAGTTAATTACTCCAGTCAATGCAGAAGCCTTTCAGGCTTATGTCAGCCAGAAACAACTCACAATTGGAATGTCAGAATGTCCAAAAATCCACAGCAAACACCAAACCACAATTCAACAAACTTTCTTCAAAACTGAACGATAAGACTCCCACACAGGCCTCTCCAACCCTCCCTGTTTTCAAGGTTGCAGCAGCGTCATTAATTCTTATCACCTGTGACCTATCATCTATTTCTGCGTTTGTGCAGCTGCTCTTGTCTTCCCAGCATTCTCCTGACCCAAACATTCAGAATAGGATTGTTCATTAACTCTTCCCCTTCTGAGTCAGATGAAACTCTGGCTGGAGATCTGACTGGATCCATTTCTCTCTCTGCCTCTCCTTCTGGTTCACTGTCAGATTCTTCCTCCAGCCAGACGGGTCTTCTGTAATCAGACGGCTCCCACTCCTCTGTGTCCAAATCAGCAGCCAAAGGAGCTGCCCAGAAGCCAACCACAACAGTATAGGAATGGTATACGATCCACTACAAGCAGACCCTTGAGCTATCTTCATTCCTTCGCTTGAAAGGGCTCCAGAAAGCACATCTCCGATGGGCGTTTTCTGCCCCTATATCTGCAGTCATGTCAACCCATCTGGGGACAGGCAGCAGCTGTGCATCAAAATAAGCATAAATATCAGAGGATGAGGATATTTAAAGCAAGTAGGATGCTTGGCTGCATAGTTAGAGGTATAACAAGCAGGAAGAGGGAAATTGTGATCCCCTTATATAGAGCGCTGGTGAGACCACATTTGGAATACTGTGTTCAGTTCTGGAGACCTCACCTACAAAAAGATATTGACAAAATTGAACGGGTCCAAAGACGGGCTACAAGAATGGTGGAAGGTCTTAAGCATAAAACGTATCAGGAAAGACTTAATGAACTCAATCTGTATAGTCTGGAGGACAGAAGGAAAAGGGGGGACATGATCGAAACATTTAAATATGTTAAAGGGTTAAATAAGGTCCAGGAGGGAAGTGTTTTTAATAGGAAAGTGAACCCAAGAACAAGGGGACACAATCTGAAGTTAGTTGGGGGAAAGATCAAAAGCAACATGAGAAAATATTATTTTACTGAAAGAGTAGTAGATCCTTGGAACAAACTTCCAGCAGACGTGGTAGATAAATCCACAGTAACTGAATTTAAACATGCCTGGGATAAACATATATCCATCCTAAGATAAAATACAGAAAATAGTATAAGGGCAGACTAGATGGATCATGAGGTCTTTTTCTGCCGTCAGACTTCTATGTTTCTATATTTTGCTGTCGATGGTGGTGTACTGTAGGGCGACGATTCTGTCCTTCAGTTGCGAATGATACAGAACAGGAGACTTCAAAACAATTTTAATAAAAAGGGCGAAAAAAAATCAGTGTGTCCTGTCTTTGGATGGAAAGAATATTCATGAAGCTGTCCCAAGAGCCTTTGGAGAGAAGACAGTGTATAAATTGAAAAGGAGGAGGGGAAAAGCAAAGGTTAGCCATGGCAGCTTCTCAAAACGTTCAGGAACTGAACTAGATATCCCCCCCCCTCTCCCTCCCCCCAAAAAACTAGGCCCTGGAGACCTTCACTGCTTTCAAAAAGGAGATGCGAGTTTGGAAGACAGAAAGCAAATTTATATTTGGAAACAGAAGGCTTTGACCGCCTGCTCTTGAATTGACACGTTGGTGGTTCTGCAACGGTCAAATTGGGATACAAAGGAAAGAGAATTCATATGGGATAATAATAATAATAATAATAATAATAATAATAATAATAATAATAATAACAACAGCAGCAGCAGCAGCAGCAGCAACAACAACAACAGAGTTGGAAGGGACCTTGGAGGTCTTCTAGTCCAACCTCCTGTTTGGGCAGAAAACCCTACAACACTTCAGACAGATGGTTATCCAACATCTGCTTAAAAACCTGCAATGTTGGAGCATTCACTACATCTGGAGGCAACTTCTGTTTCACTGATTAATTGTTCTGACTCAGAAATGTTCTCCTTAGTTCTAAGTTGCTTCTCTCCTTGTTTAATTTCCACCCATTGCTTCTTGTTCTACCCTCAGGTGCTTTGGAAAATAACTTGACTCCTTCTTTGTGGCAACCCCTGAGATATTGGAAGGCTGCTATCCTGTCTCCCCTGGTCCTTCTTTTCATTAAACTAGCCATGCCCAGTTGCTGCAACTGTTCTTCGTATGTTTTAGCTCAACATTTTCTTTCTTCAACTCGAATTTCTCCATGAGATCAAACGTTAGAATCCTTATAATTTCCACTTGTAAACAAAAGCAAGTGTTTGAATTCTGTTTTTGCATCCTCCTTCTTCTAAGCCCTCTTCTGGTTGATGGAATTCCCTTCCAGAAGAGGTGGTGACGGCTGTCAGCCTGAATAGCTTCAAGGCAGGATTAGATAGATTCATGGATGCCAAGTGTATAAGTTTATTTGTGGTTATTGAAAGGGATGTCCAAGTACTTGGGTCCTGTTTGTTGGGGGTCAAAGGAAAGGGAGGGTCTTGCCATCTCTTTCTGCTCACGCTCCCCATGGACAATTGGTGGGCCACTGTGGAACACAGAATGCTGGACTCGATGGGCTTTGGCCCCATTCAGCATGGCTCGTCTTAGGTACTTATCTTCCTTCCTTCCTTCCTTCCTTCCTTCCTTCCTTCCTTCCTTCCTTCCTTCCTTCCTTCCTTATTGAAATGGATGTCCAAGTGCCGCCTCTATGTTGGTTGAGGCAGGCAGGGTCCCCTTGGGTCCTATTTGTTGGGGGTCAAGGGAAAGGGAGGGTCTTGCCTTCTCTTTCTGCTCACGATCCCCATGGACAATTGGGGGCCCACTGGGGGACACAGGATGCTGGACGGCTTTGGCCCAATTCAGCAGGGCACTTCTTACGTTCTTATGCTAATTGTGGTTGTAAGTCAAGGCGCTATCGATATTTATCCATAAAACCCTACAACCAACGCCGTCCAGAGCGCATGAAGAGAGGAAAAAGAGAAAGGATAGATTAACGACAACGGATAATTAGAGTGGAAGATTCCGCTCGGGGTGGACTAGCAAGAGCCAAGTTAATCAACACTTCCAGCTTCCCTCGGAGAGAAATAACCCTGGATATTGTCAATAAAAACAAGTTGAGAGGAGAGGAGGATGGCTGGGTTACAAGCTAGTGTTAATTCTGCTAAGTGCTAATGCCTGTTTGGAGGAAATCCTCTGGGCAAGATTGAGACGGTTAACTCCAGATTTAAGGTACAGCACAGCGTGGCTGTTGGGCTCTGGGTTTCCTCCATGTCTGTCCTGGATCTGTCCTGTACCTTCTTAAAAATCTGACTGACAGATCGGAAAAAAGTGTAGTATATTATTGGGAAAGGAACATCAACAGGGAGGGAACAGAGGGAAGGATTCTATAGAATAGAGTAGAGCAGAGAAGAATAGAACTGAATAGAATAGGAATAGGGGCGGCATACAGATCTAATAAATAAATAAATAGAACAGATCTGGGCAAGATGCCGCCCGGGGGCCGGATATGGTCCGCCCGCTGTTTGTGATCGGCCCTTGGAGGTTGGTCCAACTTTGCTAAATAAGAACCGGGTGTTCAAGATATAATATATAATATATAATATAATACAGTATATATATATATGTCACATGTTTTTTGCTGAATTTGAAAATTAAGGGAGACTAGGATAGATCTATTTCGGCCTTATTTTGGCCTCATTAGCTAGCTATACCCCTCACTGGGACTTGAACCTGCAACCTTTGCCTTGTAAGGCAGAGAATTAACCTCTAGGCTACAGTATCCAATCCTTTCAGCTCTGCACCAGGAAAGGGTTACATATTTTTGTAACTTCAGATAACTTCAGATTGTGTCCCCTTCTTGTGTTCACTTTCCTATTAAAAACACTTCCCTCCTGAACCTTATTTAACTCTTTAATATATTTAAATGTTTCGATCATGTCCCCCCTTTTCCTTCTGTCCTCCAGACTATACAGATGGAGTTCATGAAGTCTTTCCTGAAACGTTTTATGCTTAAGACCTTCCACCATTCTTGTAGCCCGTCTTTGGACCCGTTCAATTTTGTCAATATCTTTTTGTAGGTGAGGTCTCCAGAACTGAACACAGTATTATTCCAAATGGGGTCTCACCAGCGCTCTATATAAGGGGATCACAATCTCCCTCTTCCTGCTTGTTATACCTCTAGCTGTGCAGCCCGACCACACTGTTCACCCATTTTGAGACTGTCAGAAATCACTACCCCTAAATCCTTCTCTTCTGAAGTTTTTGCTAACACACAACTGCCAATGCAATACTCTGATACTATAATGCTATTGTTCTGTTTGCTTCCCTACCACCGTCAGGTGTCCAACTTCCTAACCTCACAGGTAAGCGATAGGCCTCCGTAATTATACAGGGAATCGGAGATGAAACATCCTATTAAAATACTAAATGTTGTCACCCACAGGTTAAATTGCCTTTTTTCACACATATCAAAGCGCTTTCATATTTGTTTTCCATGCAAATTTAGAAGCAGCCTTAATTAGTGAGACCTCACTTTTGTAATTAATTCATTCTCCCAGACTTTCAGACTGTAATTTTTGAAACCTCCCTGCTTAACTCCATGCTTAATGCTGCTTTTTGACATCTCCCTAACGCCTTTATAGCCAACAATCATGGGATGAGAGACCAATCTGTTAAGCAGTTTGCAGAGTGACCCCCGAGTCATCAAGGATGCACATGTGAATTCTAGCAGAGAGTCAAGAGATATGAGTAATGGCAAGGCAGAGTCCACCGGATCAAATCCCAGTAAGGAAGGGTGTGGCTAGCTGATGAGGCCAGAACAAGGCCGAAACGGGACCATCCTAGTCTCCCTTAATTTTAAAAATTCCAGCTAAAAAAAACATTTGACACATACAGAATATAGTTGTCGGCTATAAATAAATTAACTGCCTTGAAATGGCCCTGGGTTGGGCCTAGAGGCAAAAAGGAGCTGTGACGTTCCTATAACAATAATACATTTTAAAAAGTGTAAAAAACAAGAAACCCCAATATATGAAAACATACATACAGTCATCATACACAAAAACTACATAGGCAGGGGGAGATGTTTCAGTTCCCCCACGCTTGACGACAGAGGTGGGTTTTAAGGAGTTTACGGAAGGCAAGGAGGGTGGGGGCAGTTCTAATCTCTGGAGGGAGCTGATTCCAGAGGGTCGGAGCCGCCACAGAGAAGGCTCTTCCCCTGGGTCCCGCCAAACGCCATTGTTTAGTTGACGGGACCCGGAGGAGACCAACTCTGTGGGACCTACCCGGCCGCTGGGATTCGTGCGGCAGAAGGCATATATATACCACCATTTTGACACCCTACACAATTGCACCCATGGGCTTTCCTTCACGCATCACACCCTGTAAGTAAGATCCTTGTTACCGCAAACCCTTTTGTGCCCCCGCTATAAGCAATGATTGAAAACATAGCTACTCCGATAAGTAGTGGGTACAGAAATACATGATTAATGAGCCTGCGTTCCACAAGGTGCAAGCAGCTGCTTGATTTAGGCCCTGTCAATTATAAAGATTCATAACAGGGAATGACCTGGTTGTAAACCATGATTTAGATTCATCCAATTTTCACTCTCTCAGGCAATATTTAACAAGGGGACGTAAACTGCATTCAACCTCAGTGTTTTCATTTCGTTTCCTAAGCTAGAAATTAGTTGAGCAACTTGAAAGAAAAGAAAGGGAGGGTTTTTTAAAAGATATTTCGATCCCACCTTTGTTATTTTTAGAAAGAATTCCAAGCAGGGAATATACAGTACCTAATATACCTAATTCATTCTCCTATTTTCCCTGCAAAGGTATGAAGGGAGTTGGGCTGACAGAGAAGGATTGGCCCAAAGTCTTCCTTCCTTCCTTCCTTCCTTCCTTCCTTCCTTCCTTCCTTGCTTCCTCTCTTTCCCTCCTTCCTCTCTTTCCTTCCCTCCCTCCCTTCCTATTCTCTCCTCCCCCGCTCCCTTCTTTCTTTCCCTCCTTCCTTCCATCTTTCCTTCTTTCCTCATCTCCCTTTTTCCCTTTCTTCCTTCCATCCTTCCTCACTGTCTTCCTTCCTATTCTCTCCTCCCTCCCTCCCTTCTTTCCTTCCCTCCCTCTCTTCCTTCCTATTCTCTCTTCCCTCCCTTCTTTCTTTCCTTCCTTCTTTCTTTTCCTGCCTCCCTCTTCCTTCCTATTCTCTCTTCCCTCCCTTCTTTCTTTCTTTCTTTCTTTCCTTCCTTCCTTCTTTCCTTTCCTCTCTCCCTCTCTTCCTATTCTCTCCTCCCTCCCTTCTTTGTTTCTTTCCTTCCTTCCTTCTTTCCTTTCCTGCCTCCCTCTTCCTTCCTATTCTCTCTTCCCTCCCTTCTTTCTTTCTTACTTTCTTTCTTTCCTTCCTTCCTTCCTTCTTTCCTTTCCTCCCTCCCTCTCTTCCTTCCTATTCTCTCCTCCCTCCCTTCTTTCCTTCCTTCCTTCCTATTCCCTCCTCCCTTCCGCCTTTCTTTCCTTCCTCCCCTCCTCCCTTTTTTCCTTCCTATCTTTTCTTCCCTCCTTTCCTCCCTCCCTTCCACAAACAAAATTTGCTTGAACTTTGAACTCCTAATAAATCCAAGCGCTTCCCTCCATCGCCACCCTCCCAAAGATTACTCAACTCCATAGAGAACAGATGTTCCCTTTCAGAGGTTTTGGGTCCTTTTTATTTTTTCCCCTCCCAGGTATTTGTTTACTGAACAATATAAGAAAACGATGCCCTGGGTTTTTTTTGTTATCTCCTACTTTTTTATAGGTCTTCTTTTATTTCAATATAAATTGCCCATCAAACCATCGCGTTTCCTCTTAGTCTTGATTAACTTGGTAATTTATATTGTTTAGAGGCATCCGAGCGGCTTGATTTTTGCAATCAAGAAAGGACATGAATATTCTTTCCTTCTTTATAATTTTGGGGAAAGCTGAGTTTCTGCAGGGAACAAGATAAATTCACCCACCCTGCTGCAGACGGGCGACCTCCCTTGGGTTCATTCAGGACGGTGGAATTTCCAAGCTGGCCTTCCAAGATCCTTTGCTAAAGTTGCTTGGCGGGACCTAGGGGGAGGGCCTTCTCTGTGGGGGTCCCAGTCCTCTGGAATCAGCTCCCCACAGAGATTGGACGAGTGGATGGATGGAGGGGTAGATCGATGGATGGGAGGATGGATGGGGAGATGGACGGACAGATGGGTGGATGAGTGGATAGATGGATGGGTAGATGGGTGGGTGGGTGGGTGGATGAATAGACGGGTGGGCAGGCTCATTAATCATGTATTTCTGTATCCACTACTTATTGGAGTAGCTATGTTTTCAAGCATTGCTTATAGCGGGGCCACTGCTTGGGCACAAAAGGGTTTGCGGTAATAAGGATCTTACTTACAGGATAGCAAAGAGCACTCATCTCCAAACAACCTGGTAATTTGTACAGTTCTGAGATACTTAGCTTGCAGCTGTGAGGCAATTCACAGTCCTTCTTCTTCCACAAAGTGACACACACTTTGCTCTGGTTTAGTTTCAAAGTGGGGGGAAATCAGCACACAAAAGGTCAAAGTCAGTAAAGCAGTCACGAAACACAACGATCAGATAATCCTCCACAATGGCCAAACCCACAGGCTGCTCTTTATAGCAGCCTCACTAAGGACCACAGCCCCACCCAACCACAGGTGGCCTCATTTTCTTTGATAATAATCTCTCAGTTGTTGCTGCCTATGCATCGCTCTCCGCATGCGTGGCTGTATCCTTAACTCTTGTTCTGAATCCAAGGAGGAGCTAGAGAATTGATCTCCTTCTGAGCTGTCTGCCACACTCTCCTCCTCCCTGTCACTCATGTCTTCTTGGTCAGAGGAGCCTTCATCAGCAGATTCCACCGGGGGGGGGAGGCAAAACAGGCCTGCAGCATGTGGATGTCTCCCCCACATCCACAGTCCTTGGGGCAGGAGCTGGGCCAGAGCTAACCACAACATATTCCCTTCCATCATTGATGGTGTTACCTAGCTGGGTCATGAGATGTCTGTACGAAAGCCACCAAGCTCACAGGCCACATCGAGCATCCATGCGAAAGGGGAGGTCAGGTGAGTCTTGAGGGAAAGAGAGATACAAACGGTTTAAGAAAAGAGTTGAGTTTTCTCTTTTTTTAAGCCCGGATTCCGCTCAGTTTTCAGGGAAAGTTCAGGTGTCAATTGAGGGTATTTGCCACTCGATAAAGATTTGCCTTTATCAGCTCTTTTTAATTAGAGGAGGGGATGCATGAGCTGTCTTCTTCTGACACTTGGGTAGCTGGGCGAGAATTATCCTCCTCCCGTGGTCGCAGCTTCCGAAACAAAATAAATTCCTCAGCCAAGGGAGGAAGATGTTTCTCCCTGGGAAATGGAAATAAAATAAAATTAGAAAGTTGGTCTTTGGACCGCGAAGGAATTCTGAGGAGGCCCAATGTGTCCCTTCCATTCTTGACGATGCTCCATGCCTTGTCAGTTGGTCTCATAGGAGATCCCCAAACCCTAACACAAATATCTCTGGGGAACTAAAACGCCTTCCCAAGTCCCCAAAAATAGCCCATATGATGTAGAAGCATGAAAAGTAACAGTTTCAAAGGATCATTTTATATATTATATTATATTATTATATTATTATATTATATTATATTATATTATTATTACATTACATTACATTACATAGAAACATAGAAACATAGAAGTCTGACGGCAGAAAAAGACCTCATGGTCCATCTAGTCTGCCCTTATACTATTTTCTGTACATTACATTACATTACATTACATTACATTACATTATTTATTTATTTATTGGATTTGTATGCCGCCCCTCTCCGTGAACTCGGGGCGGCTAACAACAGTGGTAAAAACAGCATGTGACAATCCAATACTAAAACAGCTAAAAACCCTTGTTATAAAACCAATCAAACATACAAACATACCATGCATAAATTAGAAAGGCTTAGGGGGGAAAGAATGTCTCAATTCCCCCATGCCTGACGACAGAGGTGGGTTTTAAGGAGTTTACGAAAGGCAAGGAGGGTGGGGGTGGTTCTAATCTCAGGGGGGAGCTGGTTCCAGAGGGTCGGGGCCGCCACAGAGAAGGCTCTTCCCCTGGGTCCTGCCAAACGACATTGTTTTGTTGACGGGATCCGGAGAAGGCCGACTCTGTGGCATCTAACCGGTCGCTGGGATTCGTGCGGCAGAAGGCGGTCCCGGAGATAATCTGGTCCGGTGCCATGAAGGGCTTTATAGGTAATGACCAACACTTTGAATTGTGACCGGAAACTGATCGGCAACCAATGCAGACTGCGGAGTGTTGGTGTAACATGGGCATTTTTGGGAAAGCCCATGATAGCTCTCGCAGCTGCATTCTGCACAATCTGAAGTTTCCGAACACTTTTCAAAGGTAGCCCCTAATATAATATTATATTATTATATTATATTATTTTTTATTATTATTTATTTATTTATTTAATTTGTATGCCGCCCCTCTCCGTAGACTCGGGGCGGCTCACAACAGTAATAGAAAAAAACAATGTAGAATACAAATCTAATAATTAAAACTAAAAACCCATAATTTAAAAAAAAACATGCACACAACGTACCATACATAAACAATATAGGCCTGGGGAAGTTATCTCAGTTCCCCCAAGCCTGACGACAGAGGTGGGTTTTAAGGAGTTTGCAAAAGGCAAGGAGGGTGGGGGCGGTTCTAATCTCAGGGGGGAGCTGGTTCCAGAGGGTCGGGGCCGCCACAGAGAAGGCTCTTCCCCTGGGGCCCACCAAACGACATTGTTTAGTCGGCAATAATATTATAATATAATAATAATTAATATAATAATATAATAATGGCATCGGACCAGAATATCTCCGGGACAGCCTTCTGCCGCACGAATCCCAGCGACTGATTAGGTCCCACAGAGTCGGCCTTCTCCGGGTCCTGTCGACTAAACAATGTCGTTTGGTGGGTCCCAGGGGAAGAGCCTTCTCTGTGGCGGCCCCGACCCTCTGGAATCAACTCCCCCTGGAGATTAGGACTGCCCCCACCCTCCTTGCCTTTCGCAAACCCTTAAAAACCCACCTTTGTCGCCAGGCATGGGGAAATTGATTCCCCTTGGCTGCTCCGTTTTATGCATGGTTTGTTTGGGTTTTAGCTGTCTTGTTTTTAATCATTGGATTTGTATTTTATATTCCTGTTGTGAGCCGCTCCGAGTCGCCGGAGAGGGGTGGCATACAAATCTAATAAATAAATAAATAAATCACCCTCTTTTATATTATCACATGTCTATTTTTCTTCCTATGTATTTGTGTATTGGACGAATGAATGAATGAATGAATGAATGAATGAATAAATAAATAAATAAATAAATAAATAAATAAATAAATAAATAAATAAATGAAAAGATGAAATTTCCTGACACTGAGAACAATTAATCCATGGAACAACTTGCCTCCAGAAGTTGTGAATGCTCCAGCACTGGAATTTTTCCAGATTTTTCTGAAATAGTATATAGGGTTTCCTGCTAGTACGGGGGGTTTAGACTAGAAGACCTCCAACTCTGGAGGTCCCTTCCAACTCTTATTCCATTAAACGTTGCAAACAAGCTTGGATTTCTCATCAGCAATTATAAACTCTGCAGGTAATCATCAGTGTAATTTACTCGTGACGCAGACCGAAATATCTGGGAAAGCTGTGCAGGAGTGGGGGGGGAATCCTATTAGGAGGGATTAGAAACCCAGGGAATCGGTTAAGGCCTGCAAAAGATGTTCCTTCCTGAAGAGCATGAGTTCTGCGCATGAGCAAATTCCCTGACAGTCTTTCGGTACACAATCTCCGGGCTGCAGGTTCCTGGGTTTTTTAAGCTGAAGCCGCCTCTGCATAAACACAGCTGGAAACAACTGGAGATTTTGTAATTATTTGTTGCCAACTCCGAGCAAGGAAATGCCAGGGCTTAATTGCATATGTTAATTAATTTAAATGTATGCAGATTCGAAATTGCACGGCGTCAAGCCTGAGCATAAAAATAAATAAGACCATTGAGCTTCAAGAGCAGCGATGTCTAAAAACGAGTAGTTTCGGAATAGATTTGCCCGGGAGTGTTTGAATGAACCAGGTCAGCCGGGTTGGATCATCAGATGTCACGAGGGTGACAAGTCTTCAAGATACTGGAAGGCTGCTCTCCTGTCTCCCCTGGTCCTTCTTTTCATTAAACCAGCCATGCCCAGTTCCTGCAACCGTTCTTCGTATGTTTTAGCCTCCAGTTCCCTAATCCTCTTTCTCGCTCTTCTCTGCACTCTTTCTAGAGTCTCAACATCCTTTTTGCATCGTGGCAACCAAAACTGGATGCATTATGTTCTAAGTTACTTCTCTCCTTGTTTAGTTTCCACCCATTGCTTCTTGTTCTACCCTCGGGTGCTCTGGAGAATAGGTTGTCTCCTTATTCTTTGGAGCAACCCCTGAGATATTGGAAGGCTACTATCCTGTCTCCCCTGGTCCTTCTTTTCATTAAACCAGCCATGCCCAGTTCCTGCAACCGTTCTTCGTATGTTTTAGCCTCCAGTCCCCTAATCATCTTTGTTCCTCTTCTCTGCACTCTTTCTAGAGTCTCAACATCCTTTTTGCATCGTGGCAACCAAAACTGAATGCATTATGTTCTAAGTTACTTCTCTCCTTGTTTAGTTTCCACCCATTGCTTCTTGTTCTACCCTCGGGTGCTCTGGAGAATAGGTTGTCTCCTTATTCTTTGGAGCAACCCCTGAGATATTGGAAGGCTACTATCCTGTCTCCCCTGGTCCTTCTTTTCATTAAACCAGCCATGCCCAGTTCCTGCAACCGTTCTTCGTATGTTTTAGCCTCCAGGCCCTTAATCATCTTTGTTCCTCTTCTCTGCACTCTTTCTAGAGTCTCAACATCCTTTTTGCATCGTGGCAACCAAAACTGAATGCATTATGTTCTAAGTTACTTCTCTCCTTGTTTAGTTTCCACCCATTGCTTCTTGTTCTACCCTCGGGTGCTTTGGAGAAAAGCTTGATTCCTTCTTTGTGGCAGCCCCTGAGATATTGGAAGGCTGCTATCCTGTCTCCCCTGGTCCTTCTTTTCATTAAACTAGCCATTGGTTAGTTGGTTGATTGATTGACTGACTGACTGACTGACTGACTGACTGACTGACTGACTGACTGACTGACTGACTGACTGACTGACTGACTGACTGACTGACTTACTTACTTACTTACTTACTTACTTACTTACTTACTTACTTATTAGATTTGTATGC
Organism: Erythrolamprus reginae; assembly: GCF_031021105.1. NCBI lineage: Eukaryota > Metazoa > Chordata > Lepidosauria > Squamata > Dipsadidae > Erythrolamprus > Erythrolamprus reginae. Next base: position 55,396,687 of record NC_091958.1, read on the forward strand.
CGCCCCTCTCCGCAGACTCGGGGCGACTAACAACAGTAAAAAGACAACATAAACAAATCTAATATTAAAAAATCTAAAAACCCCAATTTAAGAGATCAGTCATACATACAGTCATACCATACATAAATTTTATAAGCCATGGGGAAGGGAATATTTCAATTCCCCCATGCCTGACGACAGAGGTGGTTTTTTAAGAGCTTACGAAAGGCAAGGAGGGTGTGGGCAACTCTGATATCTGGGGGGAGTTGGTTCCATAGGGTCGGGGCCGCCACAGAGAAGGCTCTTCCCCTGGGTCCTGCCAAACGACATTGTTTAGCCATGCCCAGTTCCTGCAACCGTTCTTTGTAAGTTTTAGCCTCCAATCCCCAATCAACTTTGTTGCACTTCTCTGCATTATTTCTAGAGTCTCAACATCCTTTTGGCATCGTAACGACCAAAACTGAAGCAGTATCCCAGGCATTGACCACTCTTGCTGAAGTTGTATTTTCTGCAGTCGAGTTTACATTGAGTTTGAATCTATTATGTGTATTGCTGTGGTTGAAGGTGAACACTGCACTCTTTCTAGAGTCTCAACATCCTTTTTGCATCCTGACGACCAAAACTGAATGCAGTATTCCAGGTTTTTTTGGCTCGACTTGTCTGGCTTCCTTCCGTTGAGCCTAATCAACTTGCAGTTGATCCAAAACTCAAGGGCCTGTAGGGTTTAGCTACGCCATTAGCTTCCTGGTCCCACACCCTCCTCTTTTAATTGTGCAGCTAACGGATTAATAGAACCTACCATTGCATACGGGTTTCTCCTCACTGTCAGCTGTTCGGAATCCAATTTTCCAAACCAAAATCTATTCGAGTCATTAAGGATTCCTTGGACGCCAGGTTCAAGAGTCAGCTCTTTTCCCGTCATTGTGAAAGCCCAGGCAGCGGGCCAAACTCAATCTACCTTTCCGAAAATGCAGTTAGGATGGACCTCACCTATTGCTTAATAATGCCCGGTTTGCTGACTGCGACTTTCGCTTCTGCTTCTCCCAAACTTACCCTCCGTTTTCCAAGCGAGTGTGGTGGTGGCTGTGAAAAATTCCCGCTCCTGAACATTAAAATTCTGTTTAAAATTAGCATAATGTTGTAGGGGAAATGTGCAAATGAATTCATTGCTCCGAGTAACGTGGGGGGTTTCCCCCCCTTTCTTTCTTTCTGGAGAGTAATGTAGTCAGAATCCCCCCATACCTCTGAGCTATTGCAATCAAATTATGTCATTCTGAGCCGCAATTTTGTGATTTTCTTGTGTGTGATGTTTTCGGGAACAAGGGGAAATGAGGAAAGGAGTGCACGAGGCACCGAAGTATTAAAAAGCGAACACTCGATTTTTGAAGAAGAGGTATAAGAGCCCTATTATTAATCATGTTTGAAGGAATTAAATGCAATTCAGGGTAATAACCGAGCCCATATAATAGAGACCTGTCTCTCTTGGTTCTTTTTTACTGTTATGGTTATATTTCTCTCCTTATTTCCCCCATTTTCCTTTCAATTATTTCTTTCTCCCACCCAGTGATGGGCTCCTGCCCCAATGGGGGGGAGGGGCAGTGGGTGTAGTAAGTTTATGCACTATTTATAGAATAGAATAGAATTTTTATTGGCCAAGTGTGATTGGACACACAAGGAATTTGTCTTGGTGCATATGCTCTCAACGTACATAAAATAAAATATACATTTGTCTAGAATAGAATAGAATAGTGTAGAATAGAATTTTTATTGGCCAAGTGTGATTGGACACACAAGGAATTTGTCTTGGTGCATATGCTCTCAGTGTACATAAAATAAAATATACATTTGTCAAGAATCATGAGGTCCAACACTTAATGATTGTCATAGGGGTCAAAGAAGCAACGAAGAAGCAATATTAATAAAAATCTTAGGATATAAGCCACAAGTTACAGTCCTACAGTCAACATGGGAGGAAATGGGTGATAGGAATGATGAGAAAAACTAGTAGAATAGAAGTGCAGATTTAGTAGAAAGTCAATACTTAATGGGTTTTTTTGTTGCCCTTCCTTCTCTAGTACCTCATCAGCTAACCCAAAAACTTTACTCTTAGTCAACCACTGTTGGCCTCTCCTGATTCCTAAGAGGTCAGAAAGGGCCGTGCATAAGTGCACCAGCGTGCCTTCCATCCCCTGTCCTCTTCGGAGAGGGGCGGCATACAAATCTAAGTAATAAATAAATAAATAAATAAATAATGTTTCTCTCTTACTATTGTTATTATTATTTATTAGATTTGTATGCCGCCCCTCTCCGCAGACTCGGGGCGGCTCACAACACAATGAAAACAGTTTATAACAAATCTAATATACTAGCATCATGTATATAAATATTATATCTTTGTATACCGCCGATACGTACTTGACAACACAAATAAATAAATAAATCTGTTGCTCTTTTCCATGGCTCGCCTGATACAGGTCCAAAGACGGGCTACAAGAATGATGGAAGGTCTTAAGCATAAAACGTATCAGGAAAGACTTCATGAACTCAATCTGTATAGTCTGGAGGACAGAAGGAAAAGGGGGGACATGATTGAAACATTTAAATATGTTAAAGGGTTAAATAAGGTCCAGGAGGGAAGTGTTTTTAATAGGAAAGTGAACACAAGAACAAGGGGACACAATCTGAAGAAGCAACATGAGGAAATATTATTTTACTGAAAGAGTAGTAGATCCTTGGAACAAACTTCCAGCACACTTGGTTGGTAAATCCACAATAACTAAATTGAAACCTGTCTGGGATAAACATAGATCCACCCTAAGATAAAATGCAGGAAATACTATAAGGGCAGACTAGATGGACCAGGAGGTCTTTTTCTGCCGTCAATCTTCTATGTTTCTATCTCCTCCTATAATTGTGTTTGCTTTCTTCTGTATATTCAACACACACGCTTGCCCATCATTCCTTCAAAGAACTTGGGCTGCCCTAAGGATCGAACCCTCAGTTTTGCTTAGAAACATAGAAGACTGATGGCAGAAAAAGACCTCATGATCCATCTAGTCTGCCCTTATACTATTTCCTGTATTTTATCTTACAATGGATATATGTTTATCCCAGGCATGTTTAAATTCAGTTACTGTGGATTTACCAACCACGTCTGCTGGAAGTTTGTTCCAAGGATCTACTACTCTTTCAGTGAAATAATATTTTCTCACGTTGCTTTTGATCTTTCCCCCAACTAACTTCAGATTGTGTCCCCTTCTTCTTGTGTTCACTTTCCTATTAAAAACACTTCCCTCCTGAACATTATTTAACCCTTTAACATATTTAAATGTTTCGATCATATCCCCCCTTTTCCTTCTGTCCTCCAGACTATACAGATTGAGTTCATGAAGTCTTTCCTGATGAGTTTGATGCTTAAGACCTTCCACCATTCTTCTAGCCCATCTTTGGACCCGTTCAATTTTGTCAATATCTTTTTGTAGGTGAGGTCTCCAGAACTGGACACAGTGTTATTCCAAATGTGGTCTCACCAGCGCTCTATATAAGGGGATCACAATCTCCCTCTTCCTGGTTGTTATACCTCTAGCTATGCAGCCAAGCATCCTACTTGCTTTTCCTACTGCCTGACCACACTGCTCACCCATTTTGCTTCCCGCCAAATCTTGACCAGTTCGGGATGGATTCCTTGTCTCTGATTTCCTGAACCCCTGTTTTTCCCACGTCAGAAGACCGTTGCCTTAGGCAGCCTCACTAAAGCCAATGCCCCACGTTTCAAAAGTGTTTTGATTTTACAGAGCCCTTCGCCTTTCTTATCTCTATCCCGAGAGGATTTCACTCCAGCGAATGAGTTGAAAAGGTTTGCTATAACCAAGGCCGGATTGAATGTAGTCCCTGGGGTCTTCCGTTGGTTTTTTTTTCCCAATAGAAATCGGCGAAGATTTGAAGCCTGCATGAAAAGGCTGCTTTTTCAATCTGACGTGCACTGCACTGGAAATTAGTAATGATAATGACAAAATTGAACGGGTCCAAAGACGGGCTACAAGAATGGTGGAAGGTCTTAAGCATAAAACGTATCAGGAAAGACTTCATGAACTCAATCTGTCTAGTCTGGAGGATAGAAGGAAAAGGGGGGACATGATCGAAACATTTAAATATGTTAAAGGGTTCAATAAGGTTCAGGAGGGAAGTGTTTTTAATAGGAAAGTGAACACAAGAAGAAGGGGACACCATCTGAGGTTAGTTGGGGGAAAGATCAAAAGCAACGTGAGAAAATATTATTTCACTGAAAGAGTAGTAGATCCTTGGAACAAAATTCCAGCAGACGTGGTTGGTAAATCCACAGTAACTGAATTTAAACATGCCTGGGATAAACATATATCCATTGCAAGATAAAATACAGAAAAATAAGGGCAGACGAGATGGACCATGAGGTCTTTTTCTGCCGTCATTCTTCTATGTTTCTATGTTTCTATAAAATAATAATGATAATAATAATAATCTCTGTAAAAGAAACAGACGAAACAATCGATCACATACTCAGCTGCTGCAAAAAGATCACACAGACTGACTACAAGCATAGACACGATGCTGTGGCACAGATGATCCACTGGAACTTGTGCCGGAACTACCATCTACCAGGGGCAAAGAACTGGTGGGATCATAAGCCCTAAAAAGTGGTCGAAAATGAGCAAGCAAATCATTGGAATTGACGAAATCTCCACCTGTCAATTGCAAAAGGCCGCTTTACTGGGATCGGCAAACATAATTCGCTGCTACATCACGCAGTCCTAGGAGCTTGGGAAGCGCCCGACTGGGGATGAAATATGAAATCCAGCATAGTGATCTTGTTTGCTGTGTTGTATTGATGGTGATGATGATGTTAACAACAACACAACAACAAACATTTGAAAACAATAAACATTGACAAAATCACGATCTCTCAATTGCATATGGATATGCGCACATCATATGAAGATACATCACACAGTCCTAGAGGCTTAGGAAGTGTTCAACTTGTGATATTGTGATACAAAATCCAGCATGTCGTTTGCTGTGTATTACTGTTTTTTGTGAATAATAATAATGATGATGATGATGATGCCCGAAAAAGTGGTCAAAAATGAGCAAGCAAAACTACTGTGGGACTTCCGACTTCAGACTGACCGAATTCTGAAGCATAACACACCAGACATTGTGATCGTGGAGAAAAAGAAAGTATGGATCATCGACATCGCAATCCCAGGAGACAGCAGAATTGAGGAGAAGCAGCTAGAGGAATTAGTGAAATACAAAGATCTAAAAATCGAGCTGCAACGACTCTGGCATAAGCCCGTGAAAGTGGCCCCAGTGGTACTTGGCACGCTGGGCACAGTACCAAAGGATCTCAGCGGACATTTGAAAACCATCGGAATTGACAAAATCTCCATCTGTCAATTGCAAATGGCCACTTGACTGGGATTGGTACACATAATTCACCGCTACATCACGCAGTCCTAGGTGCTTGGGAAGTGCCCGACTGGTGATGAAATACGAAATCCAGCATAGTGATCTCGTTTGCTGTGTTGTATTGTTGGTAATAATAATAATAACAATAATAACAATAATAACAATAATGTGCTAGGTGCTTGGGAAGCGCCTGACTGGTAATGAAATATGAAATCCAGCATAGTGATCTTGTTTGCTGTGTTGTATTGTTGATAATAATAATAGTAATACTACTACTACTACTACTAATAATAATAATAATAATACTGTAATTAATAATAATAATCTTTCTCTATTGCTGGCAGGTTGTTAGACAGCCGGCCTCGGTGGGTATTTACGTCTTGCATCCGTGAACTCATATAATAAAATGCTTGGATACAAACATTGTGGAGGACGGCAGGAGAAGTGAGATTTAATACTGAGAGCATGTTTGCAATTAAGCCGGCCGACAATGGTACTTTACTAACTCCCCTCTGTTCATTGCCTGCTTGGACGTGATGGTGCTAATTGCTGATTGTAATTCATTCCAAATGCATCCTAATTAAATTACCCATCAGTAGCTGCGAGATTAATGTTCATCATCTAGGTGAGGGCATGATTAAATTGAGGCTTGTCAGATTTTTTTTCAGTTATTAGGAAAAGGGTCGCAAAGGCAAAACCCGTTGAGTTGATATACTCAATCTTTTTTGCCGGTGATACCAAAGCAAGAGATTAGGGCAAAATGCACAGAAGATAAGGCTATTTTGTATTTGTATTTATTAGATTTGTATGCCACCCCTCTCCGAAGACTCGGGGCGGCTAACAACAATAAAAAAGACAATGTAAACAAATCTAATATTAAAAATAATCTTAAAAACCCCAATTTAAAGAACCACTCATACATACAAGCATACCATGTATAAATTCTATAAGCCTAGGGGGAAGGGAAATTTCAATTCCCCCATGCCTGACGACAGAGGTGGGTTTTAAGGAGCTTGCGAAAGGCAAGGAGGGTGGGGGCAACTCTGATATCTGGGGGGAGCTAGTTCCAGAGGGTCGGGGCCACCACAGAGAAGGCTCTCCCCCTGGGTCCCGCCAAACGACATTGTTTAGTTGACGGGACCCGGAGGAGGCCCACTCTGTGGGACCTAACCGGTCGCTGGGATTCGTGCGGCAGAAGGCGGTCCCGGAGATATTCTGGTCTGATGCCATGAAGGGCTTTATAGGTCATAACCAACACTTCGAATTGTGACCAGAAACTGATCGGCAACCAATCGACTGCGGAGTGTGGGTGTAACATGGACATGCCTTGGGAATCCCATGATTGCTCTTGCAGCTGAATTCTGCACGATCTGAAGTTTCCGAACACTTTTCAAAGGTAGCCCCATGTAGAGAGCATTACAGTAGTCGAATCTCGAGGTGATGAGGGCATGAGTGACTGTGAGCAGTGAGTCCCGGTCCAGATACTACTGCTTCCAAGAATGACATCTTAGCTCTCTCTTTATCACTTAAATATTGTCAGAAATGGTATAGGGCACTGATGGCAAAGCTTTTTTGCCCCCCCCCCCCCCCCGGGCCAAAAAAGCATGAGCACATGATATCGCAGGTGTGCAAGTACCCACAACCATAATTCAATGCCTGGGGAGGTCAAAAACAGCTTCCCAGGCCACTCCGAAGGCCCTCTGGAGGCTGGAAATGCCTCTGTTTCCCAACTTCTGATGGGCCCAGTTGTTGTGGTTGGCTCTGGCCCAGCTCCTGCCCCAGGGAATGGGGAGGTGGATGCAGGGGAAACTTCAACATGTCACAGGCCTGTGTTATTGCCGACAGAATCAGTTCAGAGTTTAGTTTCCTCGGACGAAGAAGAAGGTGGGAGTGACTCGGCAGAGGAGGGCTTGGCACACAGCCCAGGCAGTCAATCTCCCTTATCTTCCATTGCTTCGGATGATGACATTTTGGACCCACACAAGCGCAGAATTATACGTAGAATAGACCAAGTAAGAACATATTACAGGAAATAAGGGAGGCCACCTGTGTTTGGGTGGGGCTCCAGTAATTAGGGCTGCTGCTATAAATAGCAGCATGTGGGTTTGGCCGTTGTGGAAGAATATCTGATCAGAGTTCGTCAGGAATCTTGTGTTGCTGGACTTTGTTGCTTTTTCACGCCTTTGAAACCAAAGCAGAGCAGTGTGTGTGTGTGTGTGTGCCACTTTGTTGGAAGAAGAAGGGGTGTGAAGTTTCTTCACAGCTGCTGGCTAAGTACTTAATGACTGCTTAAGGGAAATTGTACAGACTACCCGGTTGTTTTGGGACGAGTGCTCTTTGCAATACAAGAAGAGTGCTTTAGTTTATTTTGAATTTTGTGATAAAGAACATTGTTTTGAATTTTCAAATGTGTGTGTGTCTGAAATTTGTACCCTTGAATTTTCGGGAGGCTCCTATCAGAGAGCCCGGCAGAACACCAGTAGGCTCGTGTTTTGCCCTCCCCAGGCTCCAAAGGCTTCCCTGGAGCCAGGGGAGGGTACAACGCCCTCCCCCATCCCTCTGGGGGCTCTCTGGAAGCCAAAAACGCCCTCCCAGAGCCTCTGTGTGAGCCCAAAATCAGCTGGCCGGCACACACATGCACGTTGGAGCTGAGCTAGGGCAATGACTCTGCTTGCCACCTGTGGCACCCGTGCCATAGGTACGCCTTCACTGGTATAGTATGCCGTCGCCAGCTGCTTTTCTGGTTTCTACCACTCACCACCACCAAAAAAAATCCATTGCATAAGAACAAGGACTATAGAAAGAGTGCAGAGAAGAGCGACAAAGAGGATTAGCGACCAGTTAGGTCCCACAGAGTTGGCCTTCTCCGGGTCCCGTCAACTAAACAATGTCGTTTGGCGGGACCCAGGGGAAGAGCCTTCTCTGTGGCGGGCCCGACCCTTTGGAACCAACTCCCCCCAGATATCAGAGTTGCCCCCACCCTCCTAGCCTTTTACAAGCTCCTTAAAACCCACCTCTGTCGTCAGGCATGGGGGAATTGATACTTTCTCTCCCCCTAGGCTTATAAAATTTATGCATGGTATGCTAGTATGTATGATTGGTTTTTAAATTGGGGTTTTAAATTAACTTAAATATTAGATTTGTTTACATTGTATTATTATTGCTGTGAGCCGCCCCGAGTCTGCGGAGAGGGGCGGCATACAAATCTGATTAATAAATAAATAAATAAATAAATTAGGGGACTGGAGGCTCAAACAATATGAATAACAATTGCAGGAACTGGACATGGCTAGTTTAATGAACAGAAGGACCAGGGGAGACAGGATAGCAGCCTTCCAATATCTCAGGGGTTGCCCCAAAGGAGAAGGAGTCAAGCTATTCTCCAAAGCACCTGATTGTTCTTGACTAAGCTATTTGCGAAGTAAACAATATTTATACACTCAATGTATCTGGTTATCTGAATTACTGCTTGTATCTCAAGGCTATCAGCTATGGACATCAGCCACCTCCTTGTTTCCTCTATGCATCCTTGGTAACTCAAGGGTCACTCCTTCGCACTTAACAACCCCCGGGAGCTTTTGAGAGGCTAACCCTGAAGAGGAAGCCGCCTTCTCCTGTTTCGGCCTCCTACACAAAGAATCTTGACACCCCAGCATCTCGCTGGGTGTTTAAATGTACTTCTCTTCTCTTTTTTTAATTATAGCCTAAAGAGATTTTGTTTAGTCTCTCCTGCTTCTGTTAATGGCTTTCAGCTTCTTTTGAGAATTCTCTGCTCCCTGTTCCCTAGTTGGGTCTTGAAACATCTGCAAGAAAGCAACCAAGCTCAGAGAGCACCAAGGACCTTGCAGTCCTCCTCTTCCTCCTCCTCTTCCTCCTCCTCCTCTCAAACTCCTCCTCCTCTCAAACTCCTCTCTGCAAAAGAAAATAAAAACACCACTGCCTTCTAGCACTGATGATGTCGTCTAGCTGGGTCTTGAAACATCTGCAAGAAAGCAACCAAGCTCAGAGAGCACCAAGGACCTTGCAGTCCTCCTCCTCCTCCTCTTCCTCTTCCTCCTCTCAAACTCCTCTCTGCAAAAAAACCCAACAGCCCCACTGCCTTCTAGCACTGTTGATGTTCCCTAGCTGGGTCTTGAAACATCTACAAGAAAGCAGCCAAGCTCAGAGGGCACCAAGGACCTTTCAGCCCTCCTCTTCCTCCTCTTCTTCCTCCTCTTCTTCCTCCTCCTCCTCTCAAACTCCTCTGCAAAAAAACAACAACCCCACTGCCTTCTAGCACTCATAGAAACATAGAAGACTGACGGCAGAAAAAGACCTCGTGGTCCATCTAGTCTGCCCTTATACTACTTCCTGTATTTTATCTTACAATGGATATATGTTTATCCCAGGCAGGTTTAAATTCAGTTCCTGTGGATTGACCAACCACGTCTGCTGGAAGTTTGTTCCAAGGATCTACGACTCTTTCATTGAAATAATATTTTCTCACGTTGCTTTTGATCTTTCCCCCAACTAACTTCAGATTGTGTCCCCTTGTTCTTGGGTTCACTTTCCTATTCCTATGATGACAATCCCTAGCTGGGTCTTGAAACATCTGCAAGAAAGCAACCAAGCTCAGAGAAGAAGGAACTCCTCAATTCAACCCTGAGCTCCAGTTATTCTCCATTGACTCTGGAAGGAGAGTCCATCATGGGTTGTAAACCAATCCTATTGGTAGAGACTGAGTTAATTTAAATAATTAATTAACTGGCACCGCCCCCTTAGCAGCCCCCATGAGCCAGTTTTAAAAACTCAGTCTAAGTGTAGAGACTGTTGTTTTATGTACTCTGTGATTTTAATGTTTGAAATGTTTAAAATGTATATATTTATTAAAGTGGTACCGTTAATCTTTTCTTCTTTTGTCTTACTGCAGGTGTGAAGAAATTTTCAAGGGGTCTCTGCCCTCCGTGGGCACCACCCCCAGCGTTATCTCCTCGGGGGCCCCTTCCCTCAGCGGGTACCACCCTGATCGAGGAGCAACACAGCCCAGGGTCCCTGTCCTCCGTGGTCAGACCCGGCTGCGAGCTGAAGGTGGGGGGGTCCGTCCCCCCCACTGGGAAGCTTCGGAAAGTCGATCCCTGTCCTTATATTTGAAGAAAAAGCGGTTTGGCGGCGTGCCAGCGCCTCTCAGCTGTTCGGCGGCCGAAATTAAAGCCGCCGCCTCCGCCTCCGCGTTACTGTGAAAGCCGCCGTTTTTCTTGCTGCCGACAGTCTTTTGAAGAGGTTTTTCGGCGTTTGCAAGCGGCGTGCTGGGACCTGCCTTTCTAGCTTCGGCTCTTCGGCAGAGGAAGGGATCGCGTTTGCCTCAGAGCGCCGCCATTTTGGGCTGTCAAAAATAGACGAAAATGCCCGCGCTTTTTATTGTGGCCAGAGGCTGTGAGGTTCCTCTCCGCCTTTTTTATTAGGCGCGAATGAACTAGGCAGGCAGTTCTGCGCATGTGCAGTGCCTGCAAAGCTCCCGATCGCCATTTTTATTGTTCTGAGAGAGAGGCGAGTGTCGTGGAGCAGTGCTTTTGAAGTCTGTGGTGTTGTGATCAGCTCTAGTGAGTACTATGGAGGGTCACGCTACACCTGATAAGGTGACCTCTCCCTCGGTGGCCCCCAAAGAAAAGGCCAAGACTTCCAAGTCCAAGGACAAGTCTAGGACATCCCAGGCCTCCTCTTCATCAATTAAAGAGGCAGAGAGGCGTATCAAGGCCTTAGAGCAAAAACTTGAAGCTGCCCTTCATGTCACAGCAGTGCCCTCTGTGCCTTCTCAATTAACTATGGCCAGAGAGGTCTTGCCTCCTTTGCCTGCTATGAGGCCTGCTGAATCCTTCTCTGACAAAGACTGGTCTCCTGATAGGCAATTTACCATCAATCCGGTTCTGCCATCTCCAGGCCACAGTGGGCCTAGACCAGGCTCTGCATCACATTCAGTGAGGAGCTGCCAGGGGCCATCTGCTACTTTCACACCCACAGCAGCAGGGTTGCGAGCACAACCTGATTCCTGGCATCAGATGTCCCCATCAGTGCAGGATTTAATCAACAATGCCTATTCTCAGGGGATGGCAGCGGGGGTGCAACAAGTCACTCAGCAACCCCGCCCAGTGCAAAAGAACCTGTGGTGTGCACCGCCCCCCTCAGGTATGGGGTCTTGGGCTGAAGAAGCTAACCCTTTGGAGGAATCTGACAAAGATTATGAACTGTCTGATGATGAGACACCACCAGAGCAGCCTGTAGCTGCTGGACTTTTTAAGGCCTCCACTTTCAGGGTTTTGCTTCGTAAGGCCAAGCTAACTGTGGATTTACCAGGTCCTGCTAAACCAGACACCACGGATGGGACCAAACCAGCTACAGTCCTATTCAAGGAACCCCAACCTGAGTCAGAGCACATTCCATCCTCTGATATTATTGTACAAAGTGTAAAAAGACCCTGGCAACACCCAGCTGCAGCCCAGGGCCCTTCTGCAGTAGAAAGGAGATTCTACACTTGTGATGAGGAGGTGGAGAAATTATTGGAATTCCCTCCTATAGATCAGCCTGTCATGCAGCTGATTTCTAAGTCCTTTGTACCCTCTGAAACAGGGGATAGCTTGAAGCCTGAGGACAGAAAGGCAGAGGTGTTGATATGTAAAACGCATCAAATGGCGAGCTGGGGATTTCGAGCAGCGGCGGCTGCTTCCTTTTTCACCAGGGCGTCTATAGTATGGCTGCAGGAGATGCAGGCCCGGCTGGGACCGGATGAAAGCCGCCTGAGACAGGATCTGGGAAAGCTGTTGGCAGCAGCTGAGTTTTCTGCAGACGCCACTCTGCATGCTGCTAAATTTTCGGCCAGAAGTATGGCGGCCACTTTGGCATCGCGGCGCCTCCTCTGGCTGAGAAGCTGGCCAGCAGACCTAAAGTCGAAATGGAACCTGGCCTCGGCGCCCTTTCAGGGGGAAAAGCTTTTTGGGGAGGCGTTAGATCCCGTCCTTGTGGAAGACAAGGACAAAAAGAAGTCCCTCCCCAGAGCTTTCAGGCGACAGGAGCGTCGTTATACCCCCTACCAGCGCAGGCCGTCCTTTCGGTGGGACTCTTCGGCTCCAACGGGTCAGAATACTAGACCCTACTCCCAGCCCCAGTATAATTCTAACACATTCCGGGGTGATAGAGCGCCCTTCCAGGATCGCCAGAGAGGGTATCAACAGGCGAGGCGGCCCTTTCGTGGAAGCCAGAGGGGCTTCAAGCGCCCTAAATGACTCTGTTCATCAACACCTGGGAGGCAAGCTCCAGTTTTTCGAGGCCTCCTGGCGGACTACGTCCTCAGACAGGTGGGCGTTAGCAACTGTCTCCCAGGGCTTGCGTTTGGAGTTCCTCCAGCCCCCTCCATACCGTTATGTTCAGTGCCCAGTTCAGAGGGACCCCCACAAAAGGTTACAGCTTTCAAAGGAGATAGCCCATCTCTTGGAGATACGGGCGATAGAGGAAGTGCCCAGGCAAGAAAGAGGTACCGGCTTTTATTCAAGGGTCTTCCTTGTACCAAAATCATCGGGAGGGGTCCGCATGATCCTCAATTTAAAAAACCTCAACACTTACATCAAGTATCGACGGTTCCGGATGCATTCTCTTTCGACCATCTTGGCTGCAATCCGAAGGCAGGATCTATTGACGTCCATAGATTTAAAAGAGGCTTACTTGCATGTCCCAATCCTGCCGGCTCATCGGAGGTTTCTCCGGTTCCACCTAGACGGCTCCCACTACCAATACAGGGCAATGCCGTTCGGCCTCTCTTCGGCCCCTCGCACATTTACAAAGCTTCTCGACGTATTGACTGCCCATATCAGGTCCCAGGGAATTCGAATCCTAGCTTACCTGGACGATCTTATTGTCCTGTCCAGCTCGGCTCAGAGTGCGCTGGCCGATTTGGCAGTCACGCGACAGACGTTGGAATCCCACGGGTTCACGATCAACGAGGAAAAAAGTCATCTTTCCCCAACAGTCAGACTGTTACACCTGGGGTCCATGATAGATACTTCCACAGGGACTGTGACCTTATCCCCAGAAAGGATGGAAAACATTCGTCAACTAATTTTACAGCTTCAGCGCCAACAGCGGGTGCCGCTCGCGTTCCTTTCCAAGGTACTGGGGACCCTGGTCTCGACTATTGGCATAGTGCCTTGGGCTCGTCATCATCTCAGGGCACTGCAATGGTTCCTCCTTCCCTGGCAGAAGGCCAAATTGAGTCATTCACAAAGGTTAGTGCGGCTCCCTTCAGATGTCAGGGTGTCGTTGCGATGGTGGACTTCCCCGGCCTTACACAAGGGGTCACTCTTCTGCAACCGGGACCTCTTAATCCTCACCACAGATGCCAGTCTGTCGGGCTGGGGGGCCCACATGGGACTGCACATGGCCCAGGGACTTTGGTCTCCGGAGGATCTGAGCCCGATCAACATAAACTACTTGGAGCTCAAAGCAGTCTTTCTGGCTCTTCAGGCCTTTTTCCCTTGGATTCAAGACAAGCATGTGTTGGTTTTAACCGACAATGTGGCCACCAGGGCCCACGTCAACCATCAAGGGGGAACGAAATCCCTCCGTCTGATGGTAGAGTCAGCGGCCCTTTTCACCTGGGCCGAGTCCCGCTTAGCTTCTCTGTCGGCGGAGCACATTGCCGGGACCAGCAACGTCCAAGCCGACTGGCTGAGCAGGTCCACTCTAGACCCAGCAGAGTGGAAGCTCGATCCCGGAGTCTTTCATCAGATTATTCAACGCTTCGGGACCCCTCTGGTGGACCTTTTTGCGTCACGAACCAACACGCAGCTGGAGAGGTTTTATTCCCGGTTTCCGACACCGGGGGCAGAAGGGGTCAATGCCCTCTTGTCCCCATGGCCCAGAGGTCTGTTGTACGCATTCCCCCCGACGTGTCTGCTTCAACGAGTTCTGGACATTGTAATCCGGGAGAGGGCCGAAGTCATCATCGTGGCTCCATACTGGCCCCGAAGGCCGTGGTTCGCAGACCTGGTCGCCCTCTCGGTGTCCCCTCCTTGGAGGATACCGGATCAGCTCGTCTCCCTCACTCAAGGATCCATTTGTCACCCGGATCCTCAATGGTTCCAGTTAGCCGCCTGGCGTGTGAGCGGGAGAGATTGACGCAGCAGCACCTTCCAGACACGGTCATTGCAACAATGCAGGCGGCTCGGAGACCGTCGACGGTGCGAATATACCAGGCAACATGGGCTGCATTCTGCACCTTTTGTTCTAACCGCCACTGTGATCCACAGCAAGCCTCGCTTATTGTAGTTCTAGAATTTCTCCAATCAGGGATTGACCGGGGATTGGCCCCTAACACCCTGAAGCGACAAGTGGCTGCCCTGTCTACTATAATTCAGGTATCAGATTTTCGATCCTTGGCTCACCATCCATGGGTGAGGGATTTCCTCAAGGGAGCTATAAATCAGCACGCTCCCCCAGTAAGGCGGTTCCCTACGTGGGATCTTACCCTGGTGCTACGTGCACTCACGGGGCCTCCCTTTGAGCCCATGAGGTCCATTTCATATAGATTGTTATCCATTAAGACATTGTTTCTGGTCGCAGTTACATCTGCCCGAAGGGTCTCGGAATTGTCGGCACTGTCCATCAGGCCGGACTTGTGTGTGTTCCATCCGGACAGGGTGGTGTTGCGATTGGACCCTTCGTTCATCCCGAAGGTGAATTCGGATTTCCACAGACGGCAAGAACTGGTGCTACCGGACTTTTGCACACATGGTCAACATCCTTCCGAACTTCGTTGGCACAAGATTGATGTCCGAAGAGCCTTGAAGCTCTATATCAGGAGGACAGCATCCTTTAGAAAGACTGAAAGACTCTTTGTGTCCTTTGCTCAAGCCACGATGGGTCTTGGAGTTTCTTCCCAATCGCTTAGTCGCTGGATTAGGGATTGCATTGCTGAGGCTTATTCATCAAGTTCTCAATCTCCTCCCACCGGTGTTCTGGCACATTCCACTAGAAGTGCGGCTACTTCGGCGGCTTGGTCAACTCAAGCTTCTTTGGAAGATATTTGTCGAGCTGCTACTTGGGCATCATCTTCTACTTTTATACGCCACTATAAACTAGACTCTTTGGCTTCTGCAGAAGCTTCATTTGGCAGGCGTGTCTTACAGCGAGTGTGTGTCACTCCACCGACCTTGGCCCAGCCTTTTCCCTCCCAGGGGAATTGATCTTTGGTATATCCCATGATGGACTCTCCTTCCAGAGTCAATGGAGAAGAACCGTTGTACATACCTGAACGGTCTTCTCAGTGCTCTGGAAGGAGAGTCCATACCCACCCGGCATGGTGTTTGGCCAGGTCGCCGGAGTGCTGGGACTGTTATAGTTTATGTTTGGTTATGAAGTTAATAAATTTTTTTATGATTATTACATTGTCTTCGTTTTTAAAACTGGCTCATGGGGGCTGCTAAGGGGGCGGTGCCAGTTAATTAATTATTTAAATTAACTCAGTCTCTACCAATAGGATTGGTTTACAACCCATGATGGACTCTCCTTCCAGAGCACTGAGAAGACCGTTCAGGTATGTACAACGGTTCTTCTCTTCCATCGGTATAGCAGCCACCTGGCTTAAGATTCGAGGAGACAACATGTCAGGGGTCCATGTGACGACGGAACCTCGCTGGAGTTGTCCAAAGAATTATTTTTCCTTTCCCCTCTTTCACTCTCCATCTCTTCCATGCATGGCTGAGGCATCCCCAGCTCACAGTGATGCATAGCTCATTAGTCTGGACTCTACGGTTGATTGAGATTCATTAATCAAGGAGGGATCTGAAGCGTCCAGCTCTGTTCTGTGTCACCGAAAGCAGATTCATTGGCTAAATGGGGGGCTCCAGCCAAGGACGGAGTCTTCTGCAACCAGCTGGAAGGCCTCCCTTCCCCCCCCTTCCAAATTAAAGGAGTGATGGCCCCCCCGAAAAATAGAAACATAGAAGATTGACGGCAGAAAAAGACCTCCTGGTCCATCTAGTCTGCCCTTATACTACTTCCTGTATTTTATCTTAGGATGGATCTATGTTTATCCCAGGCAGGTTTAAATTCAGTGACTGTGGATTGACCAACCACGTCTGCTAGAAGTTTGTTCCAAGCATCTACTACTCCTTTCAGTAAAATAATATTTTCTCACGTTGCTTCTGATCTTTCCCCCAACTAACCTCAGACTTTTTACTAAATCTGCACTTCTATTTCAAACGTGTGTGTGTGTCTGAAATTTGTACCTGTGAATTTTCGGGAGGATTCTACAAGAGAGCCTGACAGAACAGGGAGGATGAAACAAGAGCCTGCTGGGCCCACCAGAAGTTGGAAAACAGGCCATTTTCAGCCTCCTTAGGGCTTCCAGCTGTTTTCGCCCTCCCCGTGCATTGAATTATGGGTGTGCCTGCTCTTTCGGTACCCAAGGGAAAAAAAGGCTTGCCATCACTGTTTTAGGGCTCCTTTGTCACCGTAAACCAGTTAAGGGATCTGGGGAGGGTAGGAAAGGATTAAGCAAGATCGAGTCCTTGAATTGATGGATGCTGAATTCCTCCCTCTCTCCTCCTTAGAGTAGCAGCTCTGCAAAGGCTAGCAACCAGCCAGCTGCTTAGTCGGAGGGAGATCAGCCCCAAAGCTACAACAGGATGTTGTCAGTTGCTGCCCTTCTTCTTTGCCACGCTCCTTCCTTGCTTCCTTCTGTCTCGCCTGTCAGCATGGCGGCACTGATTGACGTGGTTTGTGATTGCCTTGCCTCGTAAAAGAGGCTGGGGTCTAGTGGGGGGCTCCTTGCTCAAGCTATTTATAGGATTCCTGGGTTTTTTCCCCTCGCTCCTTGTTCTGCTTTCCTTCTCCACTTTCTCCTTCTCTAACACAAAATAGAAAAGACCCATGGCTTTGCTTCGATATCAGACTGGGAAGGGACCTTGGAGATCATAATAATTAATAATAATTATAATAATAATAATAGTAATAAGAAGAAGAAGAAGAAGAAGAAACAAGAACAAGAAGAAACAAGCAGGAGAAGGAGGAGGAGGAGGAAGAGGAGGAGAAAAGAAGAGAAGGGAGGAGGAGGAGAAGAGAAGAAGGAAGAAGAAGAAGATGAAGAAACAAGAACAAGAAGAAACAAGAAGCAGGAGGAGGAGGAGGAAGATGATGATAAGGGAGGAGGAGGAGAAGAGAAGAAGAAGAAAGAAGAAGGAGCAGGGGGAGGAGGAGGAGAAGATGATGATGATAAGGGAGGAGGAGGAGGAGAAGAGAAGAAGAAGGAAGAAGAAGAAACAAGAACAAGAAGAAACAAGAAGCAGGAGGAGGAGGAGAAGAAGATGATGATGATGATGATAAGGGAGGAGGAGGAGGAGAGAAGAAGAAGGAAGAAGAAGAAGAAGAAACAAGAACAAGAAGAAACAAGGAGGAGGAGGAGAGAAGAAGAAGGAGGAGGAGAGAAGAAGAAGAAGGAGGAAGAAGAAGAAGAAACGAGGAGAAGAAGAAGAAGAAGCAGCAGCAGCTTCTCAAGGTGAAGCAAACCAATGATCAGTACAGGAAATCTATAAGTAGTAGTAGTTGGGAGGGATCCTTCAGACAAATGGTTATCCAACATCTGCTTTAAAACTTCCAGTGTTGGGGCATTCACAACTTCTGGTGGCAAGCTGTTCCACCGATTAATTGTTTTGACTGTCAGGAAATTTCTGCTTAGTTCCAAGTTGCTTCTCTCTTTGTTTAGTTTCCACCCATTGTTCTACCCTCAGGTGCTTTGGAGAATAGGTTGACTCCCTCTTCTTTGTGGCAACCCCTGAGATATTGGAAGACTGCTACTATGTCACCCCAATCAATATAATGTAATATAATAGCAGAGTTGGTAGGTACCTTTGAGGTCTTTTAGTCCAACCCTCTGCTTAGGCAGGAAACCCTACTTGGCCTACTACAGACAGATGGTTATCCAACATCTTCTTAAAAAATTCCAGTGTTGGAGCATTCACCACTTCTGGAGGCAACTTCTATTCCACTGATCAACCATTCTGACTCAGGAAATTTCTCCCTAGTTCTAAGTTGCTTCTCTCCTTGTTTAGTTTCCACCCATTGCTTCTTGTTCTACCCTCAGATGCTTTGGAGAATAGGTTGACTCCTTCTTTGTGGCAACCCCTGAGATATTGGAACACTGCTATCATGTCTCCCTTAGTCTTTCTTTTCATGCCCAGTTCCTGCCACCGTTCTTCCTATGTTTTAGCCTCCGGTCCCTTCATCATCTTTGTCCCACTCCAATAGGACTAAGTGTGGCTAACAATAATTATAAATACTAAAAGCAATTTAAAAACACAACAGCGATATTATAAAATACATAAAAGCCTAAACAAACCATGCATACAAACATTCATTCTTAATTTCAGATTGCCATGGCGCAAACCATGCAGATACTTTGAAGAAACGCCTTTATTCCAAGTCCACCGTCGAAAACATAAAGGCATCTTCCTTTTTCAGAAGATGCTGGCCTCAACTTGACCCTCACGGCGTAATTATACGCTGTGGGTATCTTTTGTGTTCCATAAATGCGTAGACACGCACGCAATATCCAGAGTTATTTCTGCCTTCTAAGACAGAGACGGAAGGTGGCCGAGATTGGCCCAAATTGGTCGCTGAGGAGGTTTGACAGAACCAAATGAAATCAACGACGTCTCTTTCTACTGTCGGCTTTCTCAGGGTCCAGGGAGCTCCGTATCCAAAACAGATGGATGGAATTCAAGCCATTGTTTCGGCCAGGAGAACTGGTCATCGCATTCCAGATAGCAGGGCCTGCTGCTGCTTGTCGGACTTTGGCCTGGTCATTTGTGCCTTGAGTGAGAACTTGAAATTGATTCATTTGATGTTTCCTTAGATTGTTTTCTTGGCAGTCCATGGTCTTCTGACAAGTCTCCACCAACGCCAAAGTCTAGTGGTGTCGATCCGATCCTGTTTCCTCCAAATCCAGCTTTTACTTCCATAGACACACCAGTGGAACAGCTTACCTCCAGAAGTTGTGAATGCCCCAACACTGGAAGTTTTAAAGAAGATGTTGGATAACCATCTGTCTGAAGTAATGTAGGGTCTGAAGTGAGGGTCTTGTGAGGAGTCAGTGTGGGTCATGTCAAGTGAGGGTCTTGTGATGAATCAGCTGTGGGTCACGTCAAGTGAGGGTCTTGTGATGGGAAGGTCATATTAGGTGAGGGTCTTGTGATGAGGTCATGTCAAGTGAAGGTCTTTCATGGGGCAATGTTGGTCACATCAAGTGAGGGTGCTTTGATGGGGAGGTCATATTAGGTGAGGGTCTTGTGATGGGAAGGTCATGTCAACTGAGGGTCTTTCATGGGTCAATGTGGGTCCCATTAAGTGGGGGTCTTTTGATGGGGAGGTCATATTAGGTGAGGGTCTTGTGATGAGGAGGTCATGTCAAGTGAGGGCCTTGTAATGGATTGGATGCATGGGTCCCATCAAGTGAGAATCTTGTGATGAGTCAGTTTGGGTCCCATCAAGTAAGGGTCTTACGATGGGTCAGGTATGTGTTACATCAGGTGTGGGTCCTATCAAGTGAGGGTCTTGTGATGGGGAGGTCCCATCATGTGAGGGTCATTGGAAAGCGAAGTGCTGGTTGGAGGGGCTTGCGTGGGTTGGCCGAGGGCTGGTGCCATCACTTGTTAGCTGTGTGGTTGATTTGAATTGTGAGAACTTCATAGGCTGGTTGTTGGTCGGTGTGCCTGACTGTTGACGGAATGGCTTGTGGCATATTAACTTTCCTCCTCGCTGACCTTTCGGCGTTCTTGAGAAACAATTTCCCTCTTAATTTTGAAAACTGCGGAGGTGGGCAGACGGCAACGTTCGGCAATCTCTCTTGCAAATTCCCGGGAATTTAAGCTTGTGTCACTGGCCTTATTAATTCTGTCCTTGTGTTGTTTATTAGGCAGGAAAGTGTGAGAAAACCCACCTCTGGATTTTTTTTAATTTTTTTTTTAACAAGTCAGCTAATGAAATGTAAATGGTGTAATTGGTCTTGTTCTGGAAGAATTTATTCTTCACCTGTGACCTACCTGATTGCTGTTTGACAACACGAAGGAGCACACAACTCTTCATTAACGACAACAAAACCCTCCAAATTAACGGGCTGAGGTGCCCAGGTGCCGGGTTGCGAGAACGATAGGTCACACTGGAGCTCCACCGTGATTGGCTCCGATCTAGCCGCGCGGTGTAACTCTTAATTACAGCCAATCCAGGTCAGAAGAGTCGCGGGAGGATTCGTGCTGAAGCGGCCTGATGGATAAGATAAATACCAGTGAGAAGACGTTGTCCAGAATGCTGGTAGCACTGACCACTCTTAACTCTGTAGAACCGGGATTCAAAAATAAGCAGAGACCATCGTAGGAGGGAAAGAAGCCAGATTTACTCCAAGACGGAATGCATCAAAAGTCTTAGAAACATAGAAGACTGACAGCAGAAAAAGACCTCATGGTCCACCTGGTCTGCCCTTATATTATTTCCTGTATTTTATCTTAGGATGGATCTATGTTTATCGCAGGCATGTTTAAATTCAGTTCCTGTGGATTGACCAACCACGTCTGCTGGAAGTTTGTTCCAAGGATCTACTACTCTTTCAGTAAAATAATATTTTCTCACGTTGCTTTTGATCTTTCCCCCAACTCACCTCAGATTGTGCCCCCTTGTTCTTGTGTTCACTTTCCGATTACAAACACTTCCCTCCTGGACCTTATTTAACCCTTTGTCAAATTCAGGCGCCAGGCCTGTTCCGCAGTTTGTGGGGTTTGGGGGGGGGGTTTGGAGTTTTTACGATTACCCCCCTGATGGTTGCCCAAGCAGGTTCTTATATTTTTTTGGAGTACCTGGAAGAGCGATGAATGTTAGACGTGGAGGAATCGCAGGTGCTGATTTTATAAGTGGCACTTGATAAAAGGCCTGTGGCGTCGCATGAATTCATGCGCAGACTCTGAGCCTCTTCAGCCACCTCGAGAAATTTACTTCGGTAACAACCCACCCGACGATTAAGAAGAAGAAGAAGCGGGGCTGGGAAATTACACCGGGAGATCGTGCTTGTATGTGTGTGTGTGTGTTTGTGTATTTGTGTGAGCAGTGTGGTTGGGCAGTAGGAAAAGCAAGTAGGATGCTTGGCTGCATAGCCAGAGGTATAACAAGCCGGAAGAGGGAGATTGTGATCCCCTTATATAGAGCGCTGGTGAGACCCCATTTGGAATAATACTGTGTCCAGTTCTGGAGACCTCACCTACAAAAAGATATTGACAAAATTGAAGGGGTCCAAAGACGGGCTACAAGAATGGTGGAAGGTCTTAAGCATCAAACGTATCAGGAAAGACTTCATGAACTCCATCTGTATAGTCTGGAGGACAGAAGGGAAAGGGGGGGACATGATCGAAACATTTAAATATGTTAAAGGGTTAAATCATCTCTTTTTGTAGGTGAGGTCTCCAGAACTGGACACAGTATTATTCCAAATGGGGTCTCACCAGCGCTCTACACAGCGGGATCACAATCTCCCTCTTCCTGCTTGTGATACCTCTAGCTACGCAGCCAAGCATCCTACTCGCTTTCCCTACCGCCTGATCACGACCCCTAAATCTTTCTCTAATGGGTATAAGCCAAGGACTACCTCTTCTACTTCGTGTCTTTTGCCCCAAAAGAAGAGACCTGGTACTTGTATTCCTTGCGTAAAGGATTTGAAGCAGAGGTGAACTCCTTGCAAACTGACTCAGCTCGTGACGGCCCGATCTGTGCATGTTTGCTCTCAAGCACATCTTACTATATTTAGTTCACGCTTTTCACCACGGAAGTGTGCCTCGCACACAGAGAGAGAGAGAGAGAGTGGAGGAGAGGATCGGCGTGATAAATAATAAGCAATGCCAGGCAGATGTGCTAAACGGCGCTCAAGGTTCCTCGGTGCTCGGACAGCTGGCCTGTCACTGAGCTGTGGCCTCTACATCGGGTCAGTGGGGAGAAGAGGAATGAAATCTCTCCCTTTCTTTCACGCCTCTCCCTTCGACTTCCCTGGCCTTTGGTGCAGTTTCCATCCATGTAGCTAAGAGAACGAGAGAGACTGATGAATCACGCCCTGTGAGTCGAGAGGAAGAACATCAAAAGATATTCCGAATTCTCACCCGAGGGTTTCGGGCAAATTCTGGGATTTTGCTAGCTGAATGGAACCGGAATAGCCATAGCAATAACATTTAGACTTATATATTGCTTTGACAGCCCTCTCTAAGCAGTTTACAGAATCAGCCTCTTGCCCCCAACAATCTGGGTCCTCATTTGACCCACCTCGGAAGGAAGGAAGGAAGGAAGGAAGGAAGGAAGGAAGGAAGGAAGGAAGGAATAGCAATACTAGAAAGAAGTGGGGTTGTTGACAGGAAAGAGGAGGAGGGAGAGGAGGAAAGAGCCCAGAGGAAGAGGAACATAATGACCACAACAATGATTGTGGGGTGTCTTTCTTGGGTTCTGAAGCTTGATGCTTACCAGTCTAATCTCTGGTGCCTCTGTTTTTAATTTCACACGTCCATTTTTATACCTTTTTATTTTTTTGGCTACACATTGACCAGAGTGAGATTGGCAGCCATATAAATAAATTTGATAAATCTATTTCCTTCCTACCGAACCTTCAGCCAGCTTCCAATCGAGATGCTCTGCTTTGCAACCGTCCAAGTGGGCCACTCTGACCTTGCAATGGCCACTTTGGATGCCCCGCTCCCACGCCGTCCCTCTGGCCAGAAGTAGCCAAATGCAAGTTGCTTGGAGTGGTTTCGTCCCCTGCGTTTTTGCAGAGATTAAATCTCCACCTGGGGCCATTGGCAAGTCCGCCGTGATGGAGTAGCAGGCAATGAGACCAGAGAGGACCATTAGTAGAAGAGAATTTATGTTCGGAGAGTTGAGTTTTACGAAACTGCCTCTAAAGGCCGATTTGCCTTCCTTCCTTCCACAATTTTTTTTTAGCGTAAAAGACTATCTTGGGAGACACGGCTTCTATTTAACAACCGTCCGTGTTCGGGATGGAATATTTTCAGGGTGTCCAGCAAACCTGGGGGGGAAAAGGAAATCAGGGCAATCGGCGTTTGGGGAAATATTTTATTTTATTTTTGGATTGGATTGGATTGGATTGGATTGGATCGGAATGCCGCCCCTCTCGGAGGACTCAGGGCGGCTCACAACATATATAAAAAATATAGTAGTACATCTAATTTATATACTTACTTACTTGTTTGTTTGTTTGTTTGTTTGTTTGTTTGTTTGTCTGTCTATCTATCTATCTATTTATTTATTTATTAGAAACATAGAAACATAGAAGACTGACGGCAGAAAAAGACCTCATGGTCCATCTAGTCTGCCCTTATACTATTTCCTGTATTTTATCTTACAATGGATCTATGTTTATCCCAGGCATGTTTAAATTCGGTTACTGTGGATTTACCAACCACGTCTGCTAGAAGTTTGTTCCAAGGATCTACTACTCTTTCAGTAAAATAATATTTTCTCATGTTGCCTTTGATCTTTCCCCCAACTAAACTTCAGATTGTACCTCCTTGTTCTTGTGTTCACTTTCCTATTAAAAACACTTCCCTCCTGAACCCTATTTAACCCTTTAACATATTAACCATTTATTTATTTATTTATTTATTTATTTATTTATTTATTTATTTATTTATTTATTTATTAGATTTGGATGCTGCCCCCTCTCCGAGGACTTGGAGCGGCTCACATCAACAATACACCATATACAAATCTAACGTTAAAAGCAATTTAAAACCCTTATTATAAAACGAAAACAATCACACAACCTAACAGACCATACATAAACCATAATAGCTAGGGGTATTATCAGTTTCCCCATGCCTGGCGACAAAGGTGGGTTTTCAGGAGCTTTCAAAAGGCAAGGAGGGTGGGGGCAGTCCTAATCTCTGGGGGAAGTTGATTCAGGAGGGCCGCCACAGAGAAGGCTCTTCGGCTGGGTCCCGCCGGATGACATTGTTTTGTCGACGGGACCCGGAGAAGGCCAAGTCTCTGGGACCTAATCGGTCGCTGGGATTCGTGCGGCAGAAGGCGGTCCCAAATATATTCTGGTCCGATGCCATGTAGAGCTTTAATCCAATGCTTGCTCATTTTCGACCACTTTTTCGGGCTTATGATCCCACCAGTTCTTTGCCACTGGTAAATGGTAGTTCCGGCACAAGTTCCAGTGGATCATCTGTGCCACAGCATCATGTCTATGCTTGTAGTCAGTCTGTGCGATCTTTTTGCAGCAGCTGAGTATGTGATCAATTGTTTCATCTGTATTATTATCATCATCATCTCAGGTACTAATCCTGACAGGTAGCTGTTAATCCAAAGTTGTTTCTACAGGTGTTTAGATCTTGACTATAAATGCTCTTACGTGATTTTAAGGCCAACAGGTCAATGTTTTATTTTTGATATAGACTGTTGGTGGTTTTGTTATCACTTGATCGCTTGCCCGTGTTTTAATTCCTGTTAGTCGTGGGCATTTGGGATGAATGTAATAAATAAATAAACAGAAGGAGAAGAATTAAACGCTGCCTCAGGACACTGCCAATTTGACAGCAAAACTCCAGTAATGACTTCAATCCGGCCCTTTGGGGAAGGAAATCTTCTTTTGTTTAATTAAAACAAATATCAGATGTTAACACAATCAATTAAAAAGAGCCGTCCAAACAGAAATGTGCTCTCTCTCTCTCTCTGCCGTTTTCGGTTTTTCTCCTTTTTTTACTCTTCCATAATTAATTCAGCCAGAAAACTTTTGTTTGTGTAAAACGGTTGCTAAATTGATCACGAGTCGCCGAGAAGTCAAAGAGGCCCTTAAACACCCAGAGAAGCAGAATTTCAGTTTGAAAACCAATAAAACTTTGGCAGCCTTGTGTAAGATCAGCAACATCTGAACAAATACACATATTTTCCTCCGTCAGCCATCAGCAACTCTTTGCATTGTCTTATGATATCTGCTGGTTTATTTTTCCTCGGTCTTATATCCTAGCTTGGTGTTTCTTCAGCCTTTTACTCCCGGGACCCCTCCCCACTTAAATATAAATAAATTTTAAAAATAGCACCGAGGTACTCTTACAGTATTGATTTATTGATACGTGTGAAAATAGCAGTTAAACGCATTGGAGCCTAACATCAATAAAACATGTTTCATGAAAAAAGAACCTACCGTATTTTTCAGAGTATAAGATGCACATTTTTCCTCCCTAAAAGAGGCTGAAAATTTGGGGGGAGGGGTCTTATACTCTGAATGCAACTTTTTTTCCCAGCCATAACTAGCTGCTAACGATTTTCCCAGCTCTTACCTTGCAGGCTCTTTCATTGTTATTCTCTGCAGAGAATGTTTTCCAAGCTCTAAGTCTTTGCAGGGTTTTTTTTCCATTACTCTAACTTGCTCTGAGTAAGTTTCTTTCCAGGCCTAACTAGGTGTTAACAATGTTCCCAGCTCTTACCGGCTTGCAAGATCTTTCATTGTTACTCTCTGCAAAGAATGTTTTCTAAGCTCTAAATCCTTGCAGGGTTTTTTTCATTGCTCTACTTGCTTCAAATATTTCTTTCCAGGTGCTAATTAATGATGTGCCCAGCTCTTACTGGCTTGCAAGCCCTTTCATTGTTACTCTCCTAATAAAGTTTTTTTAAGCCCTAACCAGAGGATTAAATAATGTGCTGAAGCTGACCAGACTAAGGACTCTAGCCAGATGAATATCTTGTAAGCAGATTCTTTTCCTTATTTTCCTCCCCCCCAAAATTAGGTGTGTCTTAAATTCTGGTGCCTTATACAGTGTTCCCTCGATTTTCATGGGGGATGCGTTCCGAGACCACCCGTGAAAGTCGCATTTCCGCGAAGTAGAGATGCGGAAGTAAATACACTATTTTTGGCTATGAACAGTATCACAAGCCATCCCTTAACACTTTAAACCCCTAAATTACCATTTCCAATTCCCTTAGCAACCATTTAGATTATTACTCACCATGTTTATTTATTAAAGTTTATTTAAAAAAATATTTATTAAAGGCGGACGAAAGTTTGGCGATGACATATGACGTCATCGGGTGGGAGAAACCGTGGTATAGGGAAAAAACCCGCGAAGTATTTTTTAATTAATATTTGTGAAAAACCGTGGTATAGACATTTCGCGAAGTTCGAACCCATGAAAATCGAGGGAACACTGTACTCCGAAAAATACATCTATCTTTTAACAAGCCAAAAATGAGAACACTAGCGTTGGTTCACATTTTGGAACTCTATTTCATATCTGAGAAATTTTATTTTATGGATCTCCCCCGAGAATGGGGAGCAAGTCCCTGGACCCCATTGGAAAAAAGGCTATTTCTTTTGGTTTCCGTGGAAACCCATCTTGCAAAAGTGACCTCGGGCAGCTAAGAGAATTTAAAATATCAGTATGACCATAAGGCGGTCCTTGACTTAACAACGGTTCATTTTCAGACCGTTCAAAGTTACAACGTCACTGAAAAATTAAGCTTACTTTAGGAAGTAACCCTGTTGCAGTGTTACTAAGAGGTGAAGACAGTGACTATTAATGGTGAGTTTGTGAGCATTCTCCCTTTGTAAGCCTGGAAGCATGGATTGTCAAAAGGTTGAGTAAGAATATTGAACTGCTCGGCTGTTTCGCCTCCCTAGGTTGTTTGTTCAGTTCCAATCTTAAGACTTCAAGCAGTTGCTACCAGTTAGAACATTTCTTTATTAATTAATCCTATCTTCATTCATACCGTGCTCGCTTAGCTGCAGACAGCAGGTAATAAGCACAGATCAAGCAGGTGGAGATGATGAATTGTCTCTTGAATAATTAACAAATTAGCCCCAACAGATTGAACCAAAAGCTAAAATTTGTTTAGAGCTGGAAACAGGTTGTTCCTACCTCTCCGGCCACAGTGTGGGTTTTTTATTTTTTGAAGAGTGACATCTTGGAAGACTTCTCCTGGGTTCTTCATCCCTGGTTTACACTTGTGGTCAAGTTCATTGTTAGGTGAAGAGCCTAAGAAGAGCCATGCTGAATCGGGCCAAAGCCCATTGAGTCCAGCATTCTGTGTCACACAGCGGCCCAATTGTCCATGTGGATCTTGAGCATAAAGAGAAGGCAAGACACCCCCTTTCCCTTGACCCCCAACCAATGGGACCCAAGGGAATCCTGCCTGCTTCAACTCAAAGAGAGAGGAAGGAAGGAAGGAAGGAAGGAAGGAAGGAAGGAAGGAAGGAGAAAGACATTAAGAACCTAAGAAGAGCCCTGCTGAATCAGGCCAAAGCCCATCAAGTCCAGCATTCTGTGTCCCACAGCGGCCCACCAATTGTCCATGTGGATCTTGAGCAGAAAGAGAAGGCAAGACCCTCCCTTTCCCTTGACCCCCAACCAATGGGACCAACTCAAAGTGAGAGGGAAGGAAGGAAGGAAGGAAGGAAGGAGAAAGACATAAAGAACCTAAGAAGAGCCATGCTGAATGAGGCCAAAGCCCATCGAGTCCAGCATTCTGTGTGCCACAGTGGCCCCCCAATTGTCCATGGGGATCTTGAGCAGAAAGAGAAGGCAAGACCCTCCCTTTCCCTTGACCCCCAACAAATGGGACCCAAGCGAATCCTCTCTGCCTCAACTCAAAGAGAGAGGAAGGAAGGAAGGAGAAAGACATAAAGAACCTAAGAACCTAAGAAGAGCCCTGCTAAATCGGGCCAAAGCCCATCGAGTCCAGCATTCTGTGTCACACAATGGCCCACCAATTGTCCATGGGGATCTTGAGCAGAAAGAGAAGGCAAGACCCTCCCTTTCCCTTGACCTCCAACAAAGGGAACCCTGCCTGCCTCAACCAACATAGAAGCGGCACATGGACATCCGTTTCAGTAACCACCGATTCACTTGGCATCCATGAATACGTCTAATCCTGCCTTGAAGCTCTCCAGGCTCATCTAGAAAAGTTCGTAAGTAGAGGCGTTTGTAGGTAGAGGTACCACTCTATGAGGTTTTACTGCCTTCATGTGCAGTAGGGTGGCTCAAGAGCTACATTATTTATTACGACTTGATTTCCCCCAGCTCACCCCTCGCCACTGCCCATGTCTCCATTTTTCATGAACCTACAAGGTCATCAATAATGCGGGGAAATTAATAATGTATTTTCAGCTTCCACATTGTCGCTCTATTTACAGCATCCATAATATATTCAAATAACAGATGAACTGATGCACGGGGGTTTTTTTTAAAAAAAAGGCGAAATTGATGGGATGCTCCATTGATTCTTCGGCACGGTTTCAAAAGGCTGCCGTTTGACCCACGAGTGAGAGCTGTCGTGTCCCCATCTCCCATTTTTAGGGCTGCGCGAGTCCCGATTGGCTACCATGCTGCTTTAAAAAACAACCTCAATTCAGAACCGTAAATAGCATTATTGAGTGAGTGGCAAAAGGCCAACCGGACAATAGATGTGAATCTTTGTTGATGGTGGCACCCAAAATTGCTGGCGGAGACGCGCTACATAAAACACTATTTCTTTCCACTTTACTTGGGTCAGTTGTTTGTAATGTCACCACTTCCTTACCCTCATAGATATGGTGTGGTTTTTTTTGTTGTAAAAACATAGAAACATAGAAGATTGACGACAGAGAAAGACCTCCTGGTCCATCTAGTCTAGCCTTATACTATGTCCTGTATTATATCTTAGGATTTATTTTACTTATTTATTTATTATTTAGATTTGTATGCCGCCCCTCTCCGCGAACTCGGATCTATGTTTATCCCAGGCATGTTTAAATTCAGTTCCTGTGGATTTACCAACCAGGTCTGCTGGAAGTTTGTTCCAAGGATCTACTACTCTTTCAGTCAAATCATATGTGCTCACCTTGCTTCTGATCTTCCCCCCCAACTCACTTCAGATTGTGTCCCCTTGTTCTTGTGTTCACTTTCCTATTAAAAACGCCTCCCTCCTGAACCTTATTTAACCCTAACACATTTAAACATTTTATATCATGTCCCCCTTTCCCTTCTGTCCTCCAGACAGATGGAGCTCATGAAGTCTTTCCTGATAGGTTTTATGCTTAAGACCTTCCATCATTTTTGTAGCCTGTCTTTGGACCGGTTCAATTTTATCAATATCTCTTTGTAGGTGAGGTCTCCATATTCCAAATATGGCCTCACCAACGCTCTATACAGCAGGATCACAATCTCCCTCTTCCTGCTTGTTATGCCTCTAGCTATGCAGTCAAGCATTCTACTTGCTTGCCTTATCG
This sequence comes from Erythrolamprus reginae, assembly GCF_031021105.1. Taxonomy (NCBI): domain Eukaryota; kingdom Metazoa; phylum Chordata; class Lepidosauria; order Squamata; family Dipsadidae; genus Erythrolamprus; species Erythrolamprus reginae. Next base: position 55,426,385 of record NC_091958.1, read on the forward strand.
CCTGACCGCACTGTTCACCATTTTGAGACTGTCAGAAATCACGACCCCTAAATTCTTCTCTTGTGAAGGTTTTGCTAACACAGAACTGCCAATTCAATACTCAGATTGAGGATTCCTTTTCCCCAAGTGCATTACATTTGGAAACATTAAACTGCAGTTTCCATTGCTTTGACCACTTATCTAGTAAGGCTAAATCATTTGCCATATTACAGACGCCTCCAGGAATATCAACCCTATTGCACACTTTAGAGCCATCAGCAAATAGAGCAAACTTTCCTTACCAAACCTTCCCCTATGTCACTCACAAACATATTGTTTTATTTTATTCCTTTTGTGGGCTCTGGATATCTTTTTCGTATCACAGTAAATGAGTGGAATGTGTATAATTTTAGAAGAAACCCTAACCCAAACCCTTGACGTGAGTGACCGAGGTGGGTCAAATGGGGACCCAGATTGTTGGTGGCAAGAGGCTGACTTTGTAAACCGCTTAGAGAGGGCTGTGAAAGAACCACGAAGCGGCATATAAGTCTAAATGCTATTGCTATTCTTAAGGGTGCAGACCACCATCCGTTCCAGGAAGACAGATTGCAGAGTTGTCTGCTTGGTCCTTCTCTAGGATTATTATTATTATTATTATTATTATTATTATTATTATTATTATTATTATTTATTAGATTTGTATGCCGCCCCTCTCCATAGACTCGGGTTGGCTTACAACAATGATAAAAACAATATATAATGACAAATCTAATAGTTAGAATCTAAAATAACAATAATACGTTTAAAAAGTCTAAAGAACAAGAAACCCCAATATATAAAAAACATACATACAGTCATATCATACACAGAAAACTACATAGGCAGGGGGAGATGTTTCAGTTCCCCCACGCTTGACGACAGAGGTGGGTTTTAAGGAGTTTGCGAAAGGCAAGGAGGGTGGGGGCAGTTCTAATCTCTGGAGGGAGCTGATTCCAGAGGGTCGGAGCCACCACAGAGAAGGCTCTTCCCCTGGGTCCCGCCAAACGACATTGTTTAGTTGATGGGACCCGGAGGAGACCAACTCTGTGGGACCTAACCGGTCGCTGGGATTCATGCGGCAGAAGGCGGTCTCGTAGATACCTTGGTCTGGTGCCATGAAGGGCTTTATAGGTGATGACCAACACTTTGAATTGTGACCGGAAACTGATCGGCAACCAATGCAGACTGCGGAGTGTTGGTGTAACATGGGCATATTTAGGGAAGCCCATGATTACTCTCGCAGCTGCATTCTGCACGATCTGGAGTTTCCGAACACTTTTCAAAGGTCGCCCCATGGAGAGAGCATTACAGAGGTCGAGCTTCGAGGTGATGAGGGCATGAGTGACTGTGAGCAGTGAGTCCCGGTGCAAATGGTGGAAGAGAGAGTTGGGATAATGTGTCCTTGGGGACTCGGATGCTCATGATTAAGGAAGCCTTTGGCGTCCTAAAGAAAAAGCCCGCATTTCTATAATTCATCAGGTTAATAAATGGCTCCATCGCTCCCCGCAGCTTCTTGTCTGACCGATTCTCGTGCAGCGGGCTGACATCTCCTTTCACTATTAATATCACTCACGGAGAAATGTAATTACCAGCTCTATCACAAAGCGTCAGGCACACTTATCCACTCCGGAGCCTGGCAAGACGCTGGACCGTATCCGTCACCCACAAGCTGGTGTTGACAGTGGCATCCGGTTCGAAACCGCTCAAGCTCACCTCCAGCGGGTCCGTGAAACCGCCTAGCCCACGGTGGGCTCTTTCTGAGCAATTGAAGGAAGGCAACGCGGAGACGGCGGCTGAACATCACATTGGCTACTAACGCCAAGATCCTTTCTTTCTCAGATATTCTTGCCTGGACATACAGGGGGGTGGACAGAAAAATGGAAACACCTTGCAGCTCTTCCGTGGAATCCAGAGTTGTGAAGCTCCCTTCGAACAGTTTTTGTGGAAACTGAGTTCTGTCCGTGTCTGTTGAGCTCTGCAGTGATTTTAGGAGCTGCGGTCTTGCGATCCGCTCTAACCATTCCCTTTAGAGTCTGACGGTCTCTCTTGGACCACTTCGACTTTCGACCAGACCTGTGCTTGGCTGAGGACGTTTTCCCTTCTCTTTCAAAAGCAGTCATGACTTTTGAGACATGACCTCTTGAAACGCCAAACATTCAGGCACTTTCTGCTACACTAGCACCTGCCATTCGAGCACCAACAATTTGGCCTCTTTGAAAGTCTGAGAGGTCAGCCAATTCTAGAAGGTTATAACCCATTTCCTTAAGTTTCTGTTTAAAAAAAAGGTAGTTTAAAAAAACATATCAAATAACAGAATTAATTAAAAAAAACCACATAAAAATATGTCAAGTTTTGATTTATTTGAACCTGTTCAAACATTATGATGCCAAAAAGTCAGTTATTTCCATTTTATTGTCCACCCCCTGTAGTTGTCCACACCCTTGTGTCTAACAGGGGATCCTCCTCTATTTCCTCATCATCCTCTAATTCATCTTCATCCTCTGACTCAATCAATACCATAACAGGGGGGGCTACAGTCCTCAATGTCAAAGGATAGAGGACTTTGAGGATTCCTCGAAGGAATCCTCAATCTGAGTATTGTATTGGCAGTTCTGTGCTAGCAAAAACTTCAGAAGAGAAGGATTTAGGGGTCGTGATTTCTGACAGTCTCCAAATGGGTGAACAGTGCAGTCAGGTGGTAGGGAAAGCAAGTAGAATGCTTGGCTGCATAGCTAGAGGTATAACAAGCAGGAAGAGGGAGATTGTGATCCCGCTCTATAGAGCGCTGGTGAGACCACATTTGGAACAATACTGTGTCCAGTTCTGGAGACTTCACCTACAAAAAGATATTGATCAAATTGAACGGGTCCAAAGACGGGCTACAAGAATGGTGGAAGGTCTTAGGCATAAAACGTATCAGGAAAGACTTCGTGAACTCAATCTGTCTAGTCTGGAGGACAGAATGGAAAGGGGGACCACGATCAAAATATTGGAACGGGTTAAATAAGGTTCAGGAGATAAGTGTTTTTAATAGGAAAGTGAACACAAGAACAATCTGTGGGGCACAATCTGAAGTTAGTTAGGGGAAAGATTAGAAGTAACGTGAGAAAATATTATCTTACTGAAAGAGTAGTAGATGCTTGGAACAAACTTCCAGCAGATGTGGTTGGTAAATCCACAGGAACTGAATTTAAACATGCCTGGGATAAACATATATCCATCCTAAGATAAAATACAACAAATAGTATGAGGGCAGAGTAGATGGACCATGAGGTCTTTTCCTGCCGTCAATCTCCTATGTTTCTACAGTCCTCAGTCTCAAACTCATCACTCTCACTGTCAGGTGTCAAGAACAACTAGTCTAGGACAACATACGCATCCGTCTCGCGATCCTCAAACTCCGTGACCACTTCAGTCAGACGTGGACCAGTCTCAACAGATAGATGAGAAAAGGAGAGAAAGAATAAATCAGATCAGAGAAACTCCAACATCTGCATAGCTTCCCAAACTCGATCATTTGTGGTGGGGTGAGGTTTATTGTGTCCACCCAAACAACAGGTTGATTTGCAGCTCAGAGGTCTTCTGACCCTAGCTCTTTAGGCTGCCTACATTTTCATTAAACCTTCCCTCCTTTCTTTTCCTCCCCACCCGTAATCCATCAGCTTCTCAGAGTCATTTCCCCGGGGTCTTCCCCCAAACCTGCAAGAAGGTGGCCATAATTATAGAGAAGAGTTGGTTCACACGTGTTGGCTGAAAAGGGAGATAAAACAACCCACGTTGGAGTCGAAGGTTCAGGTAGAAGGTAGAAAAATAACCCCAGTTCAGTTTTCTTGATTCAATTTATTGTTTGCTAACAAGGTGACTACAATCCTTAAGTTGCTTTGTATTGATTCGGAGACTGTCAATAAGTCAATTTGGAGGCCATCTTCCTCAGATGGAGAAGTCAAGGAGAGTCAGTTGCAAACCAATGAGATTTTGTCTTGTCTTTTCCAAAAAAAAGATGACCATATTCCTATCTGAAGAATTGTTCTGCCTAGGGAAGTGAAGAATGCCGAGTTCTCGCTGTAATCTTCAGGTCGTACAAATTGCCAGAAACCCACAAAACAATGCAATGCCTCTGGATTTAAACCTGCTCTGAGAAATTGTGATTTTTTTTTTCAAACAAGGATCTCCGATGCAACTTATCGGATTATTATTATTATTATTATTATTATTATTATTATTATTATTATTACTATTATGATGTCAGTACAACCCAGCAAACGAGATCACTATGCTGGATTTCGTATTTCATCACCAGTCGGGCGCTTCCCAAGCACCTAGGACTGCGTGATGTAGCGGCGAATTATGTTTGCCGATCCCAGTCAAGCGGCCTTTTGCAATTGACAGGTGGAGATTTCGTCAATTCCGATGGTTTTCAAATGTCCGCTGAGATCCTTTGGCACTGCGCCCAGCGTGCCAAGGACCACTGGGACCACTTTCACTGGCTTATGCCAGAGTCGTTGCAGCTCGATTTTTAGATCTTCGTATTTCACTAATTTCTCCAGCTGCTTCTCCTCAATTCTGCTGTCTCCTGGGATTGCGATGTCGATGATCCATACTTTCTTTTTCTCCACGATCACAATGTCTGGTGTGTTATGCTTCAGAATTCGGTCAGTCTGAAGTCGGAAGTCCCACAGTAGTTTTGCTTGCTCATTTTCGACTACTTTTTCGGGCTTATGATCCCACCAGTTCTTTGCCACTGATAAATGGTAGTTCCGGCACAAGTTCCAGTGGATCATCTGTGCCACAGCATCATGTTAATATTATTATTATTATTATTATTATTATTATTATTATTATTATTATTATTATTATTATTTGGGCTTTTATGCTGCCCCTCTCCGTGGACTTGGGGCGGCTCACACCATATCAAAAGAACAATATGCAATAACATGTCTGAAATCCAATAAATATAAATAACTAATCTAAAAAAGGCTAAAACCTAAGAAATCCATATGTGGAGCAGAAATTTATGCCGGGCGATGCAGGATTCTTTGCCATCCACGTCAACACACAGGCCCACCTTGGAGGCAATCCACGATGGAGCTCGCTTAATTAGATAACTAGGCTAAGGATGCGATGTGAACATAACCGGTTGCTGCCCCTTGCGTAGACATGATGCGATGTGCCTCCAATTGCTTGCACATTTGGGCTGTTCTCTGTGTCAATTGCCTTTTGCGAAATAAGTACAATTTTCAGCAGTTTCTTCTGCTTGTGTGGAGGTGACCCTAACAAGAACCATAAGTGATAGAAGCGGAGGTACCTTTGGTCAGTGGACTAAAAGTCCTTTTTTACTAAAACCACGAGACTCGCCCACAAAGTAATGCACCACGTTTTTTTCTTCAACAATTATTTATTGAACACAATGAAACTTGCACACAAGAAAGAACGATGCTTCTTCTACACTCCCAATTTTTCCACGTAATCTCCGTCCCGTTCTACGGCCTTCCTCCAGCGAGACACAAGGGCGTGGATACCCTGTTGGTGTCACTCCTTGTTCTAGTCACAAAGCCATTTCTGCACTGGGCGAATCCCCTCTTTGTCATCCTCAAAATGTCTTCCGCGACTAACCGTACTTCTGTCGACTGCAGATTCTCCATCAATTGTCCACAAATGTTTGTGAATGTTCCCAACAGTTTCTTTCTCCACAGTGAGAAAATTCAATGACGATGCGCTGCTTGTAACATACGTCACTTACAGTCACCATTTTGAAACACTGCTACACCTACGCTATCTGTCCGAAGAAATGCAAAATTTACACCTGCACTCCTGACAATTCAAATAATGTATATCTAAAGAATAGAATAGAATAGAAACATAGAAGACTGACGGCAGAAAAAGACCTCATGGTCCATCTAGTCTGCCCTTATACTATTTCCTGTATTTTATCTTACAATGGATATATGTTTATCCCAGGCAGGTTTAAATTCAGTTACTGTGGATTTACCAAGCACGTCTGCTGGAAGTTTGTTCCAAGGATCTACTACTCTTTCATTGAAATAATATTTTCTCACGTTGCTTTTGATCTTTCCCCCCAACTAACTTCAGATTGTGTCCCCTTGTTCTTGTGTTCACTTTCCTATTAAAAACCCTCCCCTCCTGAACCTTATTTAACCCTTTAACATATTTAAATGTTTCGATCATGTCCCCCCTTTTCCTTCTGTCCTCCAGACTATACAGATTGAGTTCATTAAGTCTTTCCTGATACGTTTTTAGAATTTTATTGGCCAAGTGTGATTGGACACACAAGGAATTTGTCTTGGTGCAGATGCTCTCAGCGTACATAAAATAAAATATACATTTGTCAAGAATCGTGTGGTACGACACTTAATGATTGTCATAGGGGTCAAATAAGCAATGAAGAAGCAATATTAATAAAAATCTTAGGATATAAGCAACAAGTTACAGTCATACAGTCAACATGGGAGGAAATGGGTGATAGGAATGATGAGAAAAACTAGTAGAATAGAAGTGCAGATTTAGTAGAAAGTCTGACAGTGTTGAGGGAATTATTTGTTTAGTAGAGTGATGGCGTTCGGGAAAAAACTGTCCTTGTGTCTAGTTGTCTTGGTGTGCAGTGCTCTGTAGCGACGTTTTGAGGGTAGGAGTTGAAACAGTTTGTGTCCAGGATGCGAGGGGTCAGTAAATATTTTCCCCGCCCTCTTTTTGACTCATGCAGTCTATAGGTCCTCAATGGAAGGACCTGCAGCCATTGTTTTGTTCTGCAGTTCTGATTCTCCTCTGAAGTCTATGTCGGTCCTGTTGGGTTGCAGCACCAAACCAGACAGTTATAGAGCTTATAGAGGTGCAGATTTCGCCTTCGTACCATTACGGGAAGGCTGGGGGGAAAAAACGTCATGGATTCCTTTCTGGGCAACCCTCGTAGAACTTTTAGTCTAGTTTACTAGACATAGTCCAGTTTACTAAAGCTAGAACTTTTACTGGAACTTTTAGTTTCTCGAGGTCTCTAGAATGCCCTTGGTTCCAGAAAACAGGGACCCAAGGTTGTAGACCTCAGACAAGAACACCTACCTCAAATACTTAATTAAACCCATCTAATTACAACGTGACTGGCCACTCGATTAAAAATAAACCCTCAAAGCAATTTACAATAAAGTAATTGCAAACATATTAAGAATATGGGAAGTGCCATCAAATTTATGCAGCAAGTTACAGTCGTGGACAATTAAGGCAAGGAGAAAGACAGGCAAATATTTGCAAGAGTTAGCAAGTAAGTGGGTGAGTTATCCAACCTCAACGTGAATAGAGAACGTTGGGGACAAATTCGCTTCGTTAGATACCAATAACCTCGTGGTGGATGTGGTGGGATCCAAATTCACTTGCCAATTGGACTTGGAATAAACCCAGTTGTGCTTGGAAAGGAGGATTTCTTCCCTATTCATCCTCCAACGGGGAGCATTTACCACATCAGTAAACACAATCCTAAAACTATGAGGAGATGGTTGCAGTCCTGGCTTGGGAATTGAGCTAATAAAAGCTTTTGTGGAAATGCTGCGTAGAGCCTTGTTTAAATCAGAGCTAATTTTCTCAGTATCTGGGAAAATCACGTTTAGAAACCTAGAAACCTAGAAGATTGACGGCAGAAAAAGACCTCGTGGTCCATCTAGTCTGCCCTTACACTATTTCTTGTATTTTATCTTAGGATGGATTATGTTTATCCCAGGCAAGATTCAGTTCAGTTACTGTGGATTGACCAACCACGTCTGCTGGAAGTTTGTTCCAAGCATAGAAGCATAGTAGACTGACGGCAGAAAAAGACCTCATGGTCCATCTAGTCTGCCCTTATACTATTTCCTGTATTTTATCTTACAATGGATATATGTTTATCCCAGGCATGTTTAAATTCAGTTACTGTGGATTTACCAACCACGTCTGCTGGAAGTTTGTTCCAAGGATCTACTCCTCTTTCAGTCAAATAATATTTTCTCACATTACTTCTAATCTTTCCCCCAACTAACCTCAGATTGTGTCCCCTTGTTCTTGGGTTCACTTTCCTATTAAAAACACTTCTCTCCTGAACCTTATTTAAAACTTTAACATATTTAAATGTTTCGATCATAGAAACATAGAAGATTGACGGCAGAAAAAGACCTCGTGGTCCATCTCGTCTGCCCTTACACTATTTCTTGTATTTTATCTTAGGATGGATTTATGTTTATCCCAGGCATGTTTAAATTTAGTGATCGTGGATTGACCAACATTTAATCTTGTTATTGTATTGGGGAAAAATCTGGACCATCTTATAGGTGTCCTACCTTTGGTCCCTGCCTAGGAAGTACCCAACGTTTCCACTTAGATTTTGAAAACAAATGTTGGGTTTAAACCTGTCTCCCTCCCTTACCCATTGGGGGCGGGGAGGGTAGTAAAAATTGGGTGTGACTTACTTAAGAACCACCTTGTTTAGCCATGGAAATTCTGTCTACAATTGTAGTCCAATTTGTATTTGTATTTATTAGATTTGTATGCCGCCCCTCTCCGAAGACTCGGGGCGGCTAACAACAATATAAAAAGACAATGTAAACAAATCTAATATTAAAAATAATCTAAAAAGCCCCAATTTAAAGAACCAATCATACATACAAGCATATCATGTATAAATTCTATAAGCCTAGGGGGGAGGGAAATTTCAATTCCCCCATGCCTGACGACAGAGGTGGGTTTTAAGGAGCTTGCGAAGGGTAGGGGCAACTCTGATATCTGTGGGGAGCTGGTTCCAGAGGATCAGGGCCGCCACAGAGAAGGCTCTTCTTCTGGGTCCCGCCAAACAACATTGCTTAGTCGACGGGACCTGGAGAAGGCCAATTCTGTGGGACCTAACTGGTCGCTGGGATTCGTGCGGCAGAGAGAGGAATTGTAATCATTATAACGACTTTAACAATCTAGAGCTGCTTAATTGCTGGTGAATCTACAGATGGTAATATAATCTGATTGGTTGACAAAAGTATATAGCATGATGCACCTTTGCATAGGTGTGGCTTTTGAAGTAGAGTGGCTTGAAGATATTGTGGCTAGCGGCTTTTGGCTTAGTATGAATTAGTATGAATTAGAGAGGCTTAGACGATATTGTGGCTTGTGAATTATTGTGGCTTGTGGAGAATATCATAACTGAAGACTCGTAGCTGAGTATCGCAACTGAGAATAGTAGGTAGAGAATTGTGAGTATTTTGTATAGTAACTTCTAGTGATATAGTTAGTGTAGGTTTGCTACGAAAGAAGTAAAGAAGTGCCCAGCCACTTTCAAACAGAGGCAATCGTGGAAACGGTTTAGGGGGCATGGCAAGCTGGCCATTGCTACCAGTTTGGCAAATGGGGCCAAATTTCAGCCGCTGTGCTCTCGCAAACCGGTCCGAATCGGTAGCAACCCACCACTGGGCCCTTTAGGTGTGTTTTGTTTGTTTGTTTGTTTATTTGTTTGGGGTTTTCTGCATTAGATTCAGAGAGGCCTGAAGACTCCAATTCCATTTGAGTTCCTCCCTGTCTCGCTCTGATCTTTCTCTGTCGTTTTTGTCCATTGGAGTCAATGGCCCGATAAATAGAAGTTCTCTTCGCAGGTCTAAAATATGGGAAGCCCACGCGGATGCATACTTTCGCGGGCTCTTTTTACAGCCTTGAATAAAAAGCATTCGTAGCGCTGGTCATTTCAAATACTAAACGAGATTTGGGAGATGTTTCTCCTCCATCTTTGTGGCCTGGAGCGATTAATCCCAGGGTGCCATACACACACACATAATATATATATATATATAGAGTGTGTGTGTGTGTTGATCCAGTTGTATCTTTGGAGTCCAAAATTGGATGGCTTCCTTTGTATGCCAGGAAGGAGGGAGGGAGGGAAGGAAGGAAGAAAGAATGAGTGGGAGAATGAGAGGGAGGGAGGGAGGGATAGCTGAGTGGGTGAATGAGAGGAAAGAAAGGAAGAAAGAAAGAAAGATGAGTGGGTGAAAGAGAGGAAGGAAAGAAAGAAGGAAGGATGAGTGGGAGAATGAGAGGGAGGGAGGGATGGCTGAGTGGGTGAATGAGAGAAAGATAGATAGATAGATAGATAGATAGACGGACGGACGGACGGACGGATGGATGAATGGGTGAATGAGAGGAAGGAAAGAAAGAGGGAAAGAAAGAAGAATGAGTGGGTGAATGAGAGGAAGGAAAGGAAGGAAGGAAGAGTGGGTGAATGAGAGGAAGGAAGGAAGGAAAGAAGGAAGGAAGATGATTTTGTGACACAGCATTCAACCACAATATTTTAAGCTGCGGTTTTAGTAGAAGAGTCCACAATGCTATCATCTTCTGAACAATATGGAGTGGGCAAACAAATTTTCTGTCCCTATTGTTGCATATTGTGGTGGAATGTGGTCTGCACTCCCTTCAGATAGTTTGTGTGAGAGAAAGAAGGTGAAGACAGCTCCTTCTCAATGGTTCCCAGAGTATATGTGTTTTATGGTACAAGTAGTCTATTCTAGTTTGGCAAGATTGCTGTCTTTAGGCGAGGAGCAATAAAGGAAGCTGCTTAGAAGAATCTCAATGTGTCTTTCCTGGGTTTTGGAGCCTATAGTAAACAATTCTCCCCTCTTCCGCACATTTGGACACAAAGGTTGTTTCGTCCGCATGCATTGTTAAATAAATTGGGTAGCAGAACAGTCCTATGTAGTCCTCACTGGGTTTATCTTGGAGCGCACATGCATTTTGGAGTAATTGCCAGTCTGTGGCTGTGGTGCGCAACCTATTGGGGTGGGGTCCCCAAATAAGCAAAATGAAGCCTCCCTGATAGGCAGGCCGCGTTGCAAATGCCACCGCTTTCTTTTTTCCTCCCGTTAATTGCCTTTTTAATCATAGCGAAATTGCTCCTATTTGCATGAATATTCTAGCAACGGAATTGGCTTGGCAGTTGTCACCGATATCGCATATCATATTCATGTTGTTGTTTAATCTACCACATTTCGGAGAATCAAACTTCATTGTTCCTCGTGCTCCGCAGAGGATAACAGGCCTTTTTCCTCCTTGTGTGTATGTGTGTGTTTAAATTTACCATATTTTTCAGAGTATAAGATTCACCTCTTTCCTCCCTAAAAGAGGCTTAAAATTCAGGTGCATCTTATACTCTGAATGTAGCCTCTTTTTTTGAAGCTTTTTTCCCCCAGCCCTAATTAGGTGGTAACGATCTTCCCAGCTCTTACCTTGCAGGTTCTTTCATTGTTACTCTCTGCAAAGAATGAAGCAGAGAGAGTAACATGAAAGAGCTTGCAATCCATTAAGAGCTGGGAACATCATTAGCGCCTAGAAAGAAACATTCAGAACAAGTAGAGCAATGAAAAAAACCCTGCAAAGACTTAGGGCCTGGAAAACATTCTTTGCAGAGAGTAACAATGAAAGAGCTTGCAAGCTGGTAAGAGCTGGAAAGATTGTTGGGACCTGGTTAGGGCTGGAAAGAAACTTATTTGGAGCAAGTTAGAGCAATGAAAAAAGCCCTGGAAAGGTTTACGGCTTGGAAAACATTCTTTGCAGAGAGAAACAATGAAAGAGCCTGCAAGATAAGAGCTGGAAACATCGTTAGCACCTGGTTAGGGCTGGAAAGAAACTTATTCAGAACAAGTTAGAGCAATGGGAAAAAACCATACAAAGACTTATGAGTTGGAAAACATTCTTTGCAGAGAGTAACAATGAAAGAGCTTGCAAGCTAGTAAGAGCTGGAAAGATTGTTGGCACCTGGTTAGGGCTGGAAAGAAATTTATTTGGAGCAAGTTAGAGCAATGAAAAAAGCCCTGGAATGGTTTAGGGCTTGGAAAACATTATTTGCAGAGAGAAACAACGAAAGAGCCTGCAAAGTAAGAGCTGGGAAGATTGTTAGCACCTGGTTAGGACTGAAAGAAAAAAAAGCTACATTCAGAGTATAAGACGCACCCAAATTATGAACCTCTTTTAGGAAGGAGCAAGGTGCATCTTATACTCCAAAAATACGGTGTCTTGAACAGACTCAAACACATCGCCTTAAAAATTGGTTGCCCCAAAGAATGTTTGCTGGGAGAGATAATAGATGAGTGAATTTGAGCAGACAGACAAAAGAAGGGGGAAGTAAAATAAAACACGCTTTTCCCCAGGGCTGTTCCAGGCTGAGATTTTGAGGCGGTAGCGCATGAATACGGGGAGGGGTGGGAATTATTCTCTATCGGAGTTGAAGCCGCTATCTAAAATTAACCGAGCCACTCAGACTGCTGATATGCAAACGGTGAATCCCTGTGGATTTTGAGCCTTGAAGAGAGCGATGGGATATGCGTGCATGTTTTGTGTAGGGGGGCTGTGAATGCGTTGAGCATGATACATATCCTGTGCGTAGCCTCTTGTCTGTTCCCGCACACTGATATTTTGTGGGTTGAGCGCAACAGGAATGGGAGAAAAAGAGGGTTATTTTTTTTTCCCCCTCTTTCTGAAAACGGCAGAATTTGCTTCTTCTGACTTAATTACAGTTGCTAGGTTGAAATGTTTCTTTAAAAGCCTTTGTGAGTAATTAGTGTCAAAAATATAAGATCTATAAAGCCATAAACTCACAGCTTGGTAATATTACCAAGTGCTAATTAAAAAGAAGGGAGGGGGGAGGGGAAATCATTGCTTTCCTTATCAGACTTCCAGGGTAGAAAAAAGGGGGAAAAGAGAGAGAGATTAAAACAATGCGGTTATCTAAAATATTTTATTTCCTTGGTGTGCAAAAGGGTGCAAACGTGGAGCAGGAAGATGTGGGATAACATTTGAAGGCGGGCCACACTGTGGTCAGATTTGGAGGGAGAGAGAAAAAATGGGATGAAATGTACCACTCAAAAAAATAAAGGGAACACTCAAAGAACCCATCCTAGATCTGAATGAATGAAATATTCTCATTGAATACTTTTGTTCTGTACATAATTGAATGTGCACAACAGCATATGGAATTGATTGTCAATCAATTGACAAGGTCCTAAGCATAAAACGTATCAGGAAAGACTTCATGAACTCAATCTGTCTAGTCTGGAGGACGGAAGGGAAAGGGGGGACATGATCGAAACATTTCAATAGGTTAAAGGGTTAAATAAGGTTCAGGAGGGAAGTGTTTTTAATAGGAAAGTGAACACAAGAACAAGGGGACACAATCTGAAGTTAGTTGGGGGAAAGATCAAAAGCAACGTGAGAAAATATTATTTGACTGAAAGAGTAGTAGATCCTTGGAACAAACTTCCAGCAGACGTGGTTGGTAAATCCACAGTAACTGAATTGAAACATGCCTGGGATAAACATAGATCCATTGTAAGATAAAATACAGGAAATAGTATAAGGGCAGACGAGATGGACCATGAGGTCTTTTTCTGCCGTAAGTCTTCTATGTTTCTATCAGTGTTGCTCCCTAAGTGGACAGTTTGATTTCACAGAAGTTTGATTTACTTGGGAGTTATATTGTGTTGTTTAAATGTTCCCTGTATTTTTTTTGAGCAATGTATATCTTCTCAACTTTCTCCATCCTTTCCAACTTCTCCATTTTATCATTTAAGCATTTGTGGGTGGAGTTCGTTCCTAAAATTCATGCCACCACCACCCCCATGCCTGTTTGCAAAGATGGGTCTTCAGGTCCTTGCAAAAGGCCAGGAGGGTAGGGGCAGTACGGATCTCCAGAGGTAGTTGGTTCCAAAGGGGTAGGGAGCCAACACAAAGAAGGCTCTTCCCCTAGGCCCCGGCAAGCGACATTGTCTAGTCGACGGGACCTAAAGAAGGCCGACTCTATGGGATCAACCGGTCGCTGGGACTCATGCAGCAGAAGGCGGTCCCGTAGGTAATCCCGTAGAGTTTATATGTCATAACCAACACTTGGAATCATGTCCGGAAACCAATGGGCAGCCAACATTCTTGCTGTTCAAGAGTTTCTCTGCACATACCTTAACCCCTTCTATCAAGGAGCCTGGGACGGGCAGATGTGGTTGTGTGACGGTGTGTAAGGTACCACTGCAGGGTGTAGGGCAGTGATGGCGAACCTATGGCATGGGTGCCACAGGTGGCATGCAGAGCCATAGCTTGCCCTAGCTCAGCTCCAATGTGCATGTGTGTGCTGGGCAGCTGATTTTTGCCTCACATAGAAACCCTGTGAGGGTATTTATGGCTTCCAGAGAGCCTTCGGGGAGATGGGGGGTCATTTTTTACCCCCCCTCCAGCTCCAGGGAAGCCTTTGGAGCCTGGGAAGGGCAAAACATGAGCCTACTGGGCCCACCAGAAGTTGGGTAACAGGTCATTTCTGGCCTCCGGAAGCCTCCGGGGCTGGGGGAAGCAGTTTTCGCACTCCACAGGCATTGAATTATGGGTGTGGGCACTCACACATGGGTGATAGCACTCAAACAAGGTCTTTCAGCACCCGAAGAAAAAAAAGGTTCACCATCATTGGTGTAGGGCAGTGTTTCCCAACCTTGGCAACTTGACAATATTTGGACTTCAACTCCCAGAATTCCCCAGGCTGCTGGCTGGGGAATTCTGGGAGTTGAAGTCCAGATCTCTCCAAGTTGCCAAGGTTGGGAAACACTGGATTATAAATCCAAATTCCACCCGGTTTCACTTGGAGCTTTCCATGGTCCTGATACTCTCAATTTGGTCCTGGAATTTTCATAGAAACATAGAAGACTGACGGCAGAAAAAGACCTCTTGGTCCATCTAGTCTGCCCTTATACTATTTCCTGTATTTTATCTTACAATGGATATATGTTTATCCTAGGCATGTTTAAATTCAGTTACTGTGGATTTACCAACCACGTCTGCTGGAAGTTTGTTCCAAGGATCTACTACTATTTCAGTAAAATAATATTTTCTCATGTTGCCTTTGATCTTTCCCCCAACTAACTTCAAATTGTGGCCCCTTGTTCTTGTGTTCACTTTCCTATTAAAAACACTTCCCTCCTGAAACTTATTTAACCCTTTAACATATTTAAATGTTTCGACCATGTTCCCCCTTTTCCTTCTGTCCTCCAGACTATACAGATTGAGTTCATTAAGTCTTTCCTGATACGTTTTATGCTTAAGACCTTCCACCATTCTTGTAGCCCGTCTTTGGACCCGTTCAATTTTGTCAATACAGTATCTTTTTGTAGGTGAGGTCTCCAGAACTGAACACAGTACTCCAAATGTGGTCTCACCAGCGCTTTATATAAGGGGATCACAATCTCCCTCTTCCTGCTTGTTATACCTCTAGCTATGCAGCCAAGCATCCTACTTGCTTTTCCTACTGCCCGACCACACTGCTCACCCATTTTGAGACTGTCAGAAATCACTACCCCTAAATCCTTCTCTTCTGAAGTTTTTGCTAACACAGAACTGCCAATGCAATACTCAGATTGTGGATTCCTTTTCCCCAAGTGCATTATTTTACATTTGGAAACATTAAACTGCAGTTTCCATTGCTTTGACCATTTATCTAGTAAAGCTAAATCATTTACCATATTACAGACCCCTCCAGGAATATCAACCCTATTGCACACTTTAGAGTCATCATCCTGGAGCATTACTAGGGTATCTCTCTTGTGTACGTGGAGCTCTCCAAAATGTGCCTTTCTGGGAGTTGAAGTCCAAATATCGTCAAGTTGCCAAGGTTGGGAAACACTGGTGTAGGGTCTTCTTATGTTGCCCCTAATGCTAGTCCTCACTGTCTTCTTCAAGGCTGCCTTTAAAGAGCCTTAGGAGAGGCCTGCTAACCTTTGGATCCACAAAACTGACAGCTTGATGGAAAGGAAACATTGCCATCAAGGTCACAGCGAGCCGGCTCTTAATTGGTAAAAGTGGGGGAAGGATTTTTTTTTTTTTGCTTCTCTCCAACTTGCTATACATACTAATGGCCTCTTCCAAAGTGAGAATGGTGGCAGCACCTACTTCTATCATCGAAACATGCTGAGAATTTGCTCATATTGAATAACAACTTGGCAGGTGGGTGGGGGAAACAGAACTTAAGAAGAGCCCTGCTGAATCAGGCCAAAGCCCATCGAGTCCAGCATTCTGTGTCCCACAGTGGCCCACCAATTGTCCATGGGGATCTTGAGCAGAAAGAGAAGGCAAGACGCGCCCTTTCCCTTGACCCCCAACAAATGGGACCCCAGGGAACCCTGCCTGCCTCAACTCAAAGAGGAAAGAAGGAAGGAAGGAGAAGGACAGAGAGAACCTAAGAAGAGCCATGCTGAATCAGGCCAAAGCCCATCGAGTCCAGCATTCTGTGTCCCACAGTGGCCCACCAATTGTCCATGGGGATCTTGAGCAGAAAGAGAAGGCAAGACCCGCTCTTTCCCTTGACCCCCAACAAATGGGACCCGAGGGAACCCTGCCTGCCTCAACCCACATAGAGGCGGCACTTGGACATCCGTTTCAATAACCACCTATGATACAGTTAGCATATACTTATGTTCTTATGTTCTTAAAAAGACCTCATGGGCCATTTAGTCTGCCCTTATACTATTTCGTAAGCTACTTAAAACCCACCTCTGCCGCCAGGCATGGGGGAATTGAGATACTCTTTCCCCCTAGGCCTTTACAATTTTATGCATGGTATGTCTGTATGTATGTTTGGTTTTTATTATAATGGGTTTTTAATTGTTTTTAGTATTGGATTATTATTATATGCTGTCTTATTATTGCTGTTAGCCGCCCCGAGTCTCCGGAGAGGGGCAGCATACAAATAAAAAAAATAAATAAATAAATTTCCTGTATTTTATCTTAGGATGGATCTATGTTTATCCCAGGCAGGTTTACATTCAGTCACTGTGGATTTACCAACCACGTTGGCTGGAAGTTTGTTCCAGGCATCTACGACTCTTTCAGTCAAATCATATTTTCTCACATTGCTTTTGATCTTTCCCCCAACTTACCTCAGATTGTGCCCCCTTGTTCTTGGGTTCACTTTCGTATTAAAAACACTTCCCTCCTGACCCTTATTTAACCCTTTAACTATTTCAATCGTGTCCCCCCTTTTCCTTCTGTCCTCCAGACTATACAGATTGAGTTCATGAAGTCTTTCCTGATAAGTTTGATGCTTAAAACCTTCCACCATTTTTGTAGCCCGTCTTTGGACCCCTTCAATTTTATCAATATCTCTTTGGAGGCGAGGTCTCCAGAACTGGACACAGTATGAGGTCTCACCAGGGCTCTATAGAGCGGGATCACAATCTGCCTCTCCCTTCCTTTCCTGAAACCCCGGAGATCGGTCCACAGAAGTACCCCAAAAGTGGGCTTCGAAGTTTCTTTGCCTAGTCCCTCTGCCGGCAACCACAAACCACAACTCTCCACTTCCCTCCACTGTTCACACACGTACTAATCATTTCTCTTTTAAAACCGTTTAAGCCTATTTGGGAAATAAAGGAAAATTGATAGACGCAGGCAACGGATGCAGCTGTTTCTGACTAAACGTTGCATTCTGCTTTCATAAATTTTTCCAATTTCATCAAATTACTCTGCTGGCCATCTCCCCATCCCATTGCCGCAAATTCCCCCCCAAAATATATATGTGCGTGCATATGTATGCGTGTGGGTATATATGTGTTTTGCACAATGTGGGTGGAATTTTCCTTTTTATTCCTTCTAAATTCATCTTTGAAACTTTGGTTTTTGGATGAAAAATTGCCAAACATTTTTAAAACCCAACAAATGCTTTTGAAATGGGTTGGATGAGTTGGCGATGTCAGGATAATGGATGGCAAACGAACCAGTTGGGAAAGCAGCAGCGTTTAGGGAGATGCTTGTGAAAGGCTTTGACCTGGAGCATCAATCCAAGATTGGAGCAGACCTGATTTTAAAGTGACTTCCGTTCCCTTCTTATTAGAAGAATTAGCAGCATCATGATGTTGTGGTTCAGCCTGAGGCTGCTCAGGGACCAGCTGTGTCTCTGCTGGCTCCATGCTCGGAGGAGGAGGACAGTGAAGAGGAGGGGGCTGAGCAGTCGGACGGGGGAGAGGAAAGTCAGGAATGGGACGAAGGAGAACAGCATGAGAGCCCCGGGGGGGGGGGGGGGCTCTCCCCAGCCAGTAGCTTGGAGTCATTAGGTGATGAAGCACAAGCCGTCATTGACTTGCGACAGAGACGTTCAGATCAAGGAAAGGAGCAATTAAAGAAGTATTATCAGCACTGAAGTAGGAACAGCTGGGCTTGGGTGTGGTCCTCCTTAGCAGGGTTTAAAAGGCAGGCAAGCCCTTGAAGCCATGTGGAGTGTTATCAGTTGGAGTTGCGTTATCCTGTCTTGTTTCTCGGCGTCTCTGTTCCTGGCTTGTGGCCCAGCAGTTTGGAAGACCCGTGGGAGGTGTAGGTCTGCTATCTACAGCCTCGTCTTGGCAGCAAGAATCCTGTATTGCTGCATGGACTTTTGCCTTCGTGGATATCTCTGAAGTTCCAGCGTTTTCCTGTTTGTAAGGACATTTTCTGTTACCTGTGTTTTTCTTGGATTTTATAAACTGCCTTTGCCTTTTACCGGTGTGTCTGGCTTCTCTTTTTGGGTTGGTTTTGGCTTCCGGAGTGACCCAGACAGAACACATGATAGCTGTCTTCCAGGATTTGAGAGGCTGTTCTTGGCACTCCCTTGCCTCCCACCGGATGCGCTGCCATTTTCTCTTTTCGGAGGGCCCACATCTCCCATTCCCTTCCTTGTTTCATAAGAGATGGACATAGGAGAAGAGGGGAGGAGGAGCAGGAGGAAGGGAAGGAGGAGAAAGAAGAAGGAGCAGGAAGAGAAAAAGGAGGAGAAGGGGAAGGAGGAGGAAGAGGAGGAGAAAAATACAAAATGGCCAAAATTGCCCAATTTCCCTCCATCCCCCTCTTCCTTTTTCCCGATGCTAACGGCATCTGTCTACCGCAAACCAAGGAGATGGCAAAATAAAACAAAATAAGTGGGAAGCAGCTTGTATTGCCAAACAAAATCTGGGGGAAAAAAGGCATTTGACCGAATAGAAACCCTAGAAAGCATCAAACATGCACCCTCCCTGCCATGAGGAAGCTACATCCCTGCGTGAATTAAAATATAAATGTGTGGACAGGTTCCCCGTTCCTTCCTCCCTCCCGTCCTGTCTCTTCCCCAGAGGCCATCCTCTCGAATCCTCTGGCTGTGAATAACATTACCGATTGCTGCTCACGTAGAGGTCACTCTCTCCTTATTACCGGGAAGGGATCCTTGTAAACCTCCAAAAGAGAGGGGGTCTTTTGCTCATCCGCTCGGGGCAGGACAATACGGCTGCTGTTGCCTTGTGCTCTGAATAAGCCCACCTTTGTGCTGGGGGCTGCCAGCAAAAAAAAAAAAAAGCAGGGGAGGTGGGAGGGAAATAGTCTTAATTCCTGGGACATTTCCACTGGAAAGGCTCTCGGCCACGATGAGAGATGCTCGTGGCCTCTCCGCTTCT
The DNA here is from genome assembly GCF_031021105.1 of Erythrolamprus reginae. Lineage (NCBI taxonomy): Eukaryota > Metazoa > Chordata > Lepidosauria > Squamata > Dipsadidae > Erythrolamprus > Erythrolamprus reginae. The sequence goes on from NC_091958.1 coordinate 55,445,830, forward strand.
TTCCAATCAAAGGTCACCTCGGATCCGAGCTTTGGTGCCAAGCTTGAGTTGCTGGACGGGAGTGTGTCTATTCAATTCCAGGCAAGAGCTAGCATTAATGAAGCATTAAGCTCAAGTAATCAAACTCTGAAATGCAAAGACATGCAGCACTGTGGCCAGAAGCGTGGCCGGTTCTCCTCCCTCTCCTGTTGTTGGAGAGGGAGGAAAGGGAGAGAGAGAGAAAGAAGAAAGGGGGGAGAGAAGGAAGGAAGGAGGCAGGGAGGGAAGGAAGGAAGGAAAGAAGAAAGAAAGAGAAGGAAGGATGGAAGGAAGGAAAATAGAAGAGGAAGAGGAAGAGAAAGAAAGAGAAGGAAGGAAGGAAGAAAAAGATAAAAGGAAGGAAAAGAAAGGGAAGGAAGGAAAGAATAAAGAAAGAGAAGGAAGGATGGAAAGAAGGAAAAGAGAAAAGGAAGGAAGGAAAAAAAGGGAAGGAAAGAATAAAGAAAGAAAGAGAAGGAAGGATGGAAGGAAGGAAGGAAAAGAGAAAAGGAAGGAAGGAAAGAATAAAGAAAGAAAGAGAAGGAAGGATGGAAGGAAGGAAAAGAGAAAAGGAAGCAAAAGAAAGAGAAGGAAGGAATGAAGGAAGGAGAAAAGAAAGGGAAGGAAGGAAAGAAAGAATAAAGTAAGAAAGAGAAGGAAGGAAAAGAAAGGGAAGGAAAGAAAGAAAGAGAAGGAAGGAAGGAAAAGAGAAAAGGAAGGAAGGAAAAGAAAGAGAAGGAAGGAAAGAAAAAGAAAGAAAGAAGAAACCTCCAGAAGTTGTGAATGCTTCAACGCTGGAAGTTTTTTTAAGGAGATGTTGGATAACCATTTGTCTAAAAAAGTGTAGGGTTTCTTGCCTAAGCCAGGGGTTGGACTAGAAGACCTCCAAGGTCCCTTCCAACTTTGTTGTTGTTGTTATCATTTGTGACTTAGTAGATCCAAAATATCCCTTTTTGAAAGAAAGGAAGGAAGGAAAAAAGCTGCCCAATTCAGATCAGGAACGATTCAGATCCTAGCATGACGCCAGAGGGGAGAATGGATTCCCTGCTCTTTAAATTGTTCCTCAGATACAATCTCTTCCACCCAGCATAGAGAGGAGGCAATATTCTCCATCTCTGCCATCTACAAGAATCAAACACAATTGCTGCAGAGAGAGAGAGAGAGAGGAGATGATGATGATTATACTTTTTAAAGGCCGATAACTTGCTGCGAAAGAGAAGCGAGACTGATAAGATGTTAGAAGAAGTGAACGTGGCAACCAAGTCGATTTAAGGGAGAGGAGGCAGCTTCGCGCAAGGGGTTGAAGAGTAAAATGTACGGGCCGAATAAATGCGCGCCTGCCACATGGGCTGACAGCGTTGTTGTTGTTGTTGTTGTTATTATTATTATTATTATTATTATTATTATTACTATTACTATTATTACTATTATTATTTATTAGATTTGTATGCCGCCCCTCTCCAAAGACTCGGGGCGGCTCACAACAGTAATAACACAATATATAACAAATCTAATGATTAAAAATCACTAAAAAAAGCCTTATTAAAAAGAAAACATACACACAAACATACATAAACTGTATAGGTCCGGGGGAGATGTCTCAGTTCCACCATGCCTGGCGGCAGAGGTGGGTTTTAAGAAGTTTCCGAAAGGCCAGGAGGGTGGGGGCAGTCCTAATCTCCAGGGGGAATTGATTCCAGAGGGTCGGGGCCGCCACAGAGAAGGCTCTTCCTCTGGGTCCCGCCAGACGACATTGTTTCATTGACGGGACCCGGAGAAGGCCCACTCTGTGGGACCTAACCAGCCGTTGGGATTCGTGCGGCAAATGGCAGTCCTGGGGATATTCTGGTCTGATGCCATGAAGGGCTTTATAGGTCATAACCAACACTTTGAATTGTGACCGGAAACTGATCGGCAACCAATGCAGACTGCTTTTTTTAAAAAATAAATTTTATTTTTTTTAAAAAATAATGACAGGTACACACTGCATAAAACAGAGTGCACAGTGAACTTGGGCACTTTAAGACTTGCGGATCTCAACTCTCAGAATTCCACAGCCGGCATGCGTTAAGATGCAACTGATGTCCATTTGTTTAGTGACAGTTTGAAGTTACAGCAACACTGAATATCTCCGGGACCGCCTTCTGCCGCACGAATCCCAGCGACCAGTTAGGTCTCATAGAGTTGGCCTTCTCCAGGTCCCGTCAACTAAACATTGTCGTTTGGCGGGACCCAGGGGAAGAGCCTTCTCTGTGGCGGCCCCAACCCTTTGGAACCAACTCCCCCCAGATATCAGAGTTGCCCCCACCCTCCTAGCCTTTCGTAAGCTCCTTAAAACCCACCTCTGTCGTCGGGCATGGGGGAATTGAGACTTTCCCTCCCCCTAGGGTTATAAAATTGATGCATGGTATGCTTGTATGTATGATTGGTTCCTAAATTGGGGTTTTTTAAATTAACTTAAATATTAGATTTGTTTACATTGTATTATTATTGCTGTGAGCCGCCCCGAGTCTGCGGAGAGGGGCGGCATACAAATCCGATTAATAAATAAAATAATAATAAATAATAAATAAAGCGACTTGGAACTGGTCTTCGAATTAGCAAAAAAACAACCTTTGTTCATATGAACAAAATTGGAGCACTTGGCAACCAACATGTATTCATTATTGTCCTGGATTCCCATGATCACCGCTTGGTGACCTTGCCAGACTGGATTCCAACAAGCAGAATCAATGAGAACAGCCAGATTCGCTTGATGGCCAGATGGTTCCACTTAAAAGCCACAGATGTTCCCTGAACGACTGTTGCAAAAAAAAATACGGAACATGACTCATTTAACAACTGTCTTGCTTAGCGACGGAATGTCTGATCCCGACTTGCGATTGCAAGTCAAAAGATCACCTATTTTATTTTTGTGGCTCTGATCTGAAATCTGATCCACGCGTTATAAATAGAATAGAATTCTTTATTGGCCAAGTGTGATTGGACACACAAGGAATTTGTCTTGGTGCAGATGCTCTGAGTGGACATACAAGAAAAGTTGCATTTGTCAAGAATCATGAGTTACAACACTTAATGATTGTCACAGGGGACAAATAAGCAATCAGAAAACCATCAATATTAATAAAAATCTTAAGGATACAAGCAACACGTTACAGTCATAAGAGGGAGGAAATGGGTGATAGGAATGACGAGAAAACACTAGTAGAAATAGAAGTGCAGACTTAGTAGAAAGTCTGACAGTGTTGAGAGAATTATTTGTTTAGCAGAGTGATGGTGTTCGAGAAAAAACTCTTCTTGTGTCTAGTTGCCTTGGTGTGCAGTGCTCTGTAGCGACGTTTTGAGTGTAGGAGTTGAAACAGTTTGTGTCCAGGATGCGAGAGGTCAGTCAATATTTTCCCTGCCCTCTTTTTGACTCGTGCAGTCTACAGGTCCTCAATGGAAGGCAGGTTGGCAGCCATTGTTTTGTTCTGCAGTTCTGATTCTCCTCTGAAGTCTGTGTCGGTCTTGTTGGGTTGCAGAACCGAACCAGACAGTTAGAGAGATGCAGATGACAGACTCAATGATTCCTCTGTAGAATAAGAGACCTCCTTCTCCCGCACGAATCCCAGCAACCGATTAGGTCCCACAGAGTGGGCCTTCTCCAGGTCCCGTCAACTAAACAATTTCGGTTGGCGGGCCCCAGGGGAAGAGCCTTCTCTGTGGCGGCCCCAACCCTTTGGAACCAACTCCCCCCAGATATCAGAGTTGCCCCCACCCTCCTAGCCTTTCGTAAGCCCCTTAAAACCCACCTCTGTTGTCGGGCATGGGGGAATTGAGACTTTCCCTCCCCCTAGGCTTATAAAATTGATGCATGGTATGCTTGTATGTATGATTGGTTCCTAAATTGGGGTTTTTAAAATTAACTTAAATATTAGATTTGTTTACATTGTATTATTATTGCTGTGAGCCGCCCCGAGTCTGCAGAGAGGGGCGGCATACAAATCTGATTAATAAATAAAATAATAATAAATAATAAATAAAGCGACTTGGAACTGGTCTTCGAATTAGCAAAAAAACAACCTTTGTTCATATGAACAAAATTGGAGCACTTGGCAACCAGCATGTATTCATTATTGTCCTGGATTCCCATGATCACCGCTTGGTGACCTTGCCAGACTGGATTCCAACAAGCAGAATCAATGAGAACAGCCAGATTCGCTTGATGGCCAGATGGTTCCACTTAAAAGCCACAGATGTTCCCTGAACGACTGTTGCAAAAAAAAAATACGGAACATGACTCATTTAACAACTGTCTTGCTTAGCGACGGAATGTCTGATCCCGACTTGCGATTGCAAGTCAAAAGATCGCCTATTTTATTTTTGTGGCTCTGATCTGAAGTCTGATCCACGCGTTATAAATAGAATAGAATTCTTTATTGGCCAAGTGTGATTGGACACACAAGGAATTTGTCTTGGTGCAGATGCTCTGAGTGGACATACAAGAAAAGTTGCATTTGTCAAGAATCATGAGTTACAACACTTAATGATTGTCACAGGGGACAAATAAGCAATCAGAAAACCATCAATATTAATAAAAATCTTAAGGATACAAGCAACACGTTACAGTCATAAGAGGGAGGAAATGGGTGATAGGAATGACGAGAAAACACTAGTAGAAATAGAAGTGCAGACTTAGTAGAAAGTCTGACAGTGTTGAGAGAATTATTTGTTTAGCAGAGTGATGGTGTTCGAGAAAAAACTCTTCTTGTGTCTAGTTGCCTTGGTGTGCAGTGCTCTGTAGCGACGTTTTGAGTGTAGGAGTTGAAACAGTTTGTGTCCAGGATGCGAGAGGTCAGTCAATATTTTCCCTGCCCTCTTTTTGACTCGTGCAGTCTACAGGTCCTCAATGGAAGGCAGGTTGGCAGCCATTGTTTTGTTCTGCAGTTCTGATTCTCCTCTGAAGTCTGTGTCGGTCTTGTTGGGTTGCAGAACCGAACCAGACAGTTAGAGAGATGCAGATGACAGACTCAATGATTCCTCTGTAGAATAAGAGACCTCCTTCTCCCGCACGAATCCCAGCAACCGATTAGGTCCCACAGAGTGGGCCTTCTCCAGGTCCCGTCAACTAAACAATTTCGGTTGGCGGGCCCCAGGGGAAGAGCCTTCTCTGTGGCGGCCCCGACTATCTGGAACCAGCTCCCCGCCAGAGATTAGAACTGCCCCTACTCTCCTTGCCTTTCATAAACTCCTTAAAACCCACCTTTGTCGTCAGGCATGGGGGAAAAGAGACATCTCCCCCGGGCATATACAATTTATGCATGGTATGTTTGTTTGTATGTATGTTTGCTTAGTAAATGGGTTTTTAAAAAATATTTTAAATTATAATTATTAGATTTGTCATGAACTGTTTTATTTTGTTGTGAGCCGCCCCGAGTCTATGGAAAGGGGCGGCATACAAATCTAATAAATAGATAGATAGATAGATAGATAGATAGATAGATAGATAGATAGATAGATAGATAGATAGATAGATAGATAGATAGATAGGGAGATAGATAGGGAGATAGATTAGATAGATAGATAGATAGATAGATAGATAGATAGATAGATAGATAGATAGATAGATAGATAGATAAGGAGATAGATTAGATAGATAAGGAGATAGATAGATAGATAGATAGATAGATAGATAGATAGATAGATAGATAGATAGATAGATAAGGAGATAGATAGATAGATAGATAGATAGATAGATAGATAGATAGATAGATGATAGATAGATAGATAGATAGATAGATAGATAGATAGATAGATAGATAGATAGATAGATAAATGATGTAACTCCGAGGACCAATTGATTTTTAACCAACGAGCCGTTGCTGTCCTTGTGGGTCGGTGGTGTTTTCGTTTTTATTGCCTTGCCTTGTTTTGTCGGTGTGTTTGTCTTCCGCTCCATTTTTTCCCCCCCTTGGCTTCGTTATCCGAAAGCAAGCGACGCCGGTCTCAAGGATAACGAGAAGAGGGCTGAGATGGATCTCGGCACTTGAAGCTCGCTCGGCTAAACCCCGATCAAACCCACTTCAGAGGCAGCTGGCATCTAATGAGCTGCAGGGAGGGAGGGGGCTGTTGAGAAGCAGAGGGTTTTAAGAGGGAGAGATTGCCACTTTACAGTTTGGATGGGATTTCGCTGGCTCTTAACGTTACGTGCCGCAGTTGCAACTTCCTGGGGTTTTGTGCAGTGGCAAAATCCAAAATTGTTTACTACCGGTTCTGTGGGCCTGTCTTAGTCGGGGTTGCAGGGGAAGGATATTGCAAAATCTCCATTCCCTCCCCACTCTGAGGCCAGACAGAGGTGGTATTTTCCAGTTTTCAAAAGTACTCAACATTTCTCCTGTTGGTTCTCTGAACTACTCGAAATTTCCGCTATTGGTTGTCCGAACTACTCAAAACCTCCCCTGCCAGTTTTCCAAACTACTGAAAATTTCCGCTATTGGTTCTCTGAACTACTCAAAATTTCTGCTATTGGTTGTCCGAACTACTCAAAACTTCCCCTGCTGGTCCTCCGAACTACTCAGAATTTTCTCTATTGGTTCTCCAAACTACTCAAAAGTTCCACAACTGGTTCTCCAAACTACTCAAAATTTCTGAAAACCGCTTTGCCAAGCAATAGAAATTCTGGTCCCATTGTGGACATAAATCAAGGACTGCCTACATATAGGATTGAACTTGTTACAAGCAAGAAAAAGTGTCATTCTTCTTCCATTTTCTCTAGCACTCGGAGACCAAAGATCACTCTGATCTTCCTCGTTTTACCTTGTCATTCTTCATGGCCCTTTTTCAAGAGCTAACAGGTTGTCTACTTGAGCTTCAGAGATGATGTCTGGAAGAACTGATGCAGCGAGAAAGGCCAGATGTTAAAGATGCTCAAGGGCTGCTGGGTGATTTAGTGCCCTCCGGGTTGTGGATAATTAACTATATGTTGTTGCCAGAAGGATCAAAACAAGAAAAATATAACATTGGTCTCTGGAAGCAGCCGCCAAGCCTGTCTGTTGTGGTTAGCTCTGGCCCAGCTCCTGCCCCAAGGACTGTGGATGTGGGGGAGACATCCACATGCTGCAGGCCTGTGGAATCTGCTGATGAAGGCTCCTCTGACCAAGAAGACATGAGTGACAGGGAGGAGGAGAGTGGGGCAGAGAGCTCAGAAGGAGATCAATTCTCTAGCTCCTTGGATTCAGAACAAGAGTTAATGATACAGCCACGCATGCAGAGAGCGATGCATAGGCAGCAACAACTGAGAGATTATTATCAAAGAAAATGAGGCCACCTGTGGTTGGGTGGGGCTGTGGTCATTAGTGAGGCTGCTATAAAGAGCAGCCTGTGGTTTTGGCCATTGTGGAGGATTATCTGATCGTTGTGTTTCGTGACTGCTTTACTGACTTTGACCTTTTGTGTGCTGATTTCCCCCCGTTTTGGAACTAAACCAGGGCAAAGTGGGTTTCACTTTGTGAAAAAAGAAGGACTGTGAATTGCCTCACAGCTGCAAGCTAAGTAAGGGGAAGTAGGAAGGGAGGGAAAGAGGAAAGAAAGAGTGAGTGAGAAAGAAAGAAAGGAAGGGGAAGCAGGAAGGGAGGGAAAGAGGAAAGAAAGAGTGAGTGAGTGAGAAAGAAAAAGAAAGAAAGAAGGAAAGACGGAAAGAAGGAAAGAAAGAGTCAGTGAGAAAGAAAGAAAGAAAGAAAATGGAGAAATGGAACAGTTGAGACCTCTTTTGTGAAAGATGTGGAGCGGAGGAGACCAGATCAAAGGCAACAGGAGTGTCGTTTGAATGCAATTTATTCCTGGTGGTCATTCATTAATCAGCCTGCTCACGTCAACTGTTGCTCTAAACCAGGAAGGCCCAGCCTGGGCAACGTTTAAGACCTGTGTCTGGGGCATTGGTGGAGCTGAAGCCCACCGGTCTTAAAAGTTGCCAAGGCTGGACCCCCCCGTCCCCACTCTAAATACCGAAATTAACTCTGGGTTTCTTTGCCGGCGCAGTCTGGAGAAAGCAGCAGGTCAGTGGAGCGAGGAGAGCATTTCAGTTCAGCTCCATATGACTCCCAGCTTCTAAGTATTAGCACAGTAATGAATTTCAGTCCTCACTTGGAGAGAAAAATATCATTGAAGGCTGTCAAATTAATTGATCCTCTCAGCAGTTCCTCTTCTGATTTCTGCCAGGCAGGGCTGGCTGGGTCGGTGGAATCGTTTCGCCAGCCAAAATGCAATGCTGGAGATGAGACCGAGGCTGGTGATAGCTCTTAAAACCAGAAAAACACGGCCCATCTTGAGTTCAAAGAAGACCCTTTAAGTAGATTCAGCTGAAGGAACTGATGTGCTACCGGTCTGACTCCTCCTGAGATCCACATAGGGAGAGAGAGAGAGAGAGGTGATAGACAGACAGACAGACAGACAGACAGACAGACAGACAGACAGACAGACAGACAGACAGATAGAGATAGAGATGATAGATAGATCGTAGATAGATAGATAGATAGATAGATAGATAGATAGATAGATAGATAGATAGATAGATAGATAGATAGATAGATGATGGATGGATAAATACAAGACAGGTAGATAGATAGGCGGATGGATAAATGATAGGTAGGTAGATAGACAGACAGACAGACAGATGATGGGTGGATGGATAAATACAAGATAGGTAGGTAGGTAGATAGGTGGATGGATAAATGGTAGGTGGGTAGGTAGGTAGGTAGATAGATAGATAGATAGATAGATAGATAGATAGATAGATAGATAGATAGATAGATAGATGTTTTCGTAGGTAGGTAGGCAGGTATGTATATAGGTAGGTAGATGAATGATGGATGGATAAATACAAGATAGGGAGGGAGGGAGGTAAGGAGGTAGATAGGTGGATGGATAAATGGTAGATAGGTAGATATGTGGGTGGATGGATGGATGGATAGAGGGATAGATGGATAGATGGATAAATACAAAATGCACCTATTCTCCAAAGCACTCAAAGGCAAGACAAGAAGTCAACGGATGGGACATAACCAACACGAGAAGCAACCTACAACTAAGGAGGAATTTCCTGGCAGTGAGAATAATTAACCCGTGAAACAACCTGCCTCCAGAAGTTGTGAATGCTCCAATGTTGGAAGTTTTTCAGAAGAGATTGGACAACCACTTGTCTGAAATGGTGTAGGGCAGGGGGGAGGCAAAGTTGGATCTCCTATGACTTGTGGACTTCAACTCCCAGAATTCCTGAACCAATCATGCTAGCTCAGGAATTCTGGGAGTTGAAGCCCCCATGTCATAGAAGAGCCAACTTCGCCTACCTCTGGTGTAGGGTTTCCTGCCTAAGCAGCGGGTTGGACTGGAAGACCTCCAAGGGCCCTTCCAACTCTTGTTATCCTGTCCAAGCAGAGACTTCTTCCTTCTTCTTTGTAGACCCACATCGCCTGCTCCCCGTCGGTGACTTTGCCTGAAAGTGTCAAAAACACACATTGCTATTCTTCTTTCCTAATTTATATCGAAGTTCTGCCCGAGGGCACGAAGCTGCGATGAAATCAGAACTTAAGAAGAGCAAAGATGACTAAACCTAGTGTGAAGTACAGATGAGATTTTTGCTACCCCGGCCTGAAAAGGGCTTCCTTTGAAAATGGTGAGGCTTTGGAGAAGGAGGACAAAAAATGAAATAGCAACCCATAATTGCTTCCCTTCCTTGTGTGAAGTTCCTTTAGGAGCAGCGAACCTGATCCACGTGCAAGAAGATGCTGCCATCAGTAGAGATAATAATAATAATAATAATAATAATAATAATAATGATAATAATAATGTGGAGGAAGAAGAAGAGGAGGAGGAGGAGAAGAAGGAAGAAGAAGAAGAAGAAGAAACAACAACAACAACAACAACAACAACAGTGTTGGAAGGGACCTTGGAGGTCTTCTAGCCCAACCCCCTGCTTATGCAGGAAACCCTACACTACTTCAGACAAATGGTTATCCAACATCTTCTTAAAAACTTCCAGTGTTGGAGCATTCACAACTTCTGGAGGCAACTTCTGTTCCACTGATTAACTGTTCTGACTATCAGGAAATTTCTCCTTAGTTCAAAGTTGCGTCTCTCCTTGATTAGTTTCCACCCATTGCTTCTTGTTCTACTCTCAAGTGCTTTGACAATAGGTTGACTCCTTCTTTGTGGCAACCCCTGAGATATTGGAAGGCTGCTATCATGTCTCCCCTGGTCCTTCTTTTCATTAAACCAGCCATGCCCAGTTCCTGAAAACATTCTTCATATGTTTTAGCCTCCAGTCCCCTAATCAACCATTCTGACTCTCAGAAAATTTCTACTTAGTTCTAAGTTGCTTCTCTCCTTGATTAGTTTCCACCCATTGCTTCTTGTTATACTCTCAGGTTCTTTGGAGAATAGCTTCAGTCCCTCTTCTTTGTGACAACCCCTGAGATATTGGAAGACTGCTGTCGTGTCTCCCCTGGTCCTTCTTTTCATCAAACCAGCCATGCCCAGTTCCTGAAAACATTCTTCATATGTTTTAGCCCCCAGTCCCCTCATCCTCTTTGTCGCTCTTCTCTGCACTCTTTCTAGAGTCTCAACATCCTTTTTGCATCATGGTGACTGAAACTGGATGTAGATATTCCAAGTGTGGCCTTATAAAGCGGTATTAACACTTTGCGTGATCTTGATTCTCTCCCTCTGTTGATGCAGCCTAGAACTGTGTTGGCTTTTCTGGCAGCTGCTGCACACGGCTGGCTCCTATGTAAATGGTTGTCCACCAGGACTCCAAGACCCCTCTCCCAGTTACTACTGTTGAGCAACGCACCACATAACACTGTGTTAACAGTGCACCGTTCCTTTTGTCCTTTCAGCTGTCTTCCCTTTGTAGAGATCGTGGGGTGGTTTTTTTTCCCCCTGCCACCCTCATGTCCTCTTAGAAGAACGTGGGAAGGAGGAACTCAACTCAATGGATTAATCATCCCCTGCGGGGTCTTCTTCTCCTGGGCCATTGTGAAGCCGCTGCCACCCTTCCTGAGATGCGTTCCCCTTCCTGACTCCTGTAACCCTGGTTTTAGCTCAACCCCCACGGTCTCTTTCAAAGAGACGAGCCTGTCAGCGGAGAACAAGGGAGCTGATTTAAAGCAGGCAGTCGGTGGAACTGGAGGTCTTTCACCAGCCCACCTGCATTGTGAATCACGAAGCAGATGCTCGCAGCTGAGAGCTCCAACCGGGTTTTTTTCTCCCCTCCATCATTATATACATGTGTGTGTGTTTGTGTGTGTTTATGCGAGCTAAGGAAAAGAGCAAGAAGAAAGCTCCCGTTGGTGCAACCCTAAGGTTCTCCTGCTGGTCTCCATCAAAGACGTTAAAATACAGTGGTACCTCTACCTAAGAATGCCTCTACTTACGAACTTTTCTAGATAAGAACTGGGTGTTCAGGGGGGGGATGTTGCCTCTTCTCAAGAACAATTTTCCACTTACAAACCCGAGCCTCCGAAACTGTAACTGGAAAAGGCAGGGAGAAGCCTCCGTGGGGCCTCTCTGGGAATCTCCTGGGAGGAAACGGGGCCGGAAAAAGCAGGGAGAAGCCTCCGTGGGGCCTCTTTAGGTATCTCCTGGGAGGAAACGGGGCCGGAAAAGGCAGGGAGAAGCCTCCGTGGGGCCTCTCTAGGAATCTCCTGAGAGGAAACAGGGCTGGAAAAGGTGAGGGGAGCCTCTCTGGGGCCTCTCGGAATCTCCTGGGATTAAACAGCGCCGGAAAAGGCTGGGGGAAGCCTCCGTGGGGCCTCTCTAAGAGTCTCCTGTGAGGAAACAGGGCCGGAAAAGGTGGGGAGAAGCCTCCTTGGGGCCTCTCTAGGAATCTCCTGGGAGGAAACACGGCCTCCACCCTCCCTGTGGTGGTTGTTGTTGTTGTTGTTGTTATTATTATTATTATTATTATTATTATTATTATTATTATTATTATTATTTAGATTTGTATGCCTCCCTTCTCTGAAGACTCAGGGCAGCTCACAGGATACAAAACCAGCACAACAACAAATCTAATTAATTAAAAATTACTACTAAAATCCCATACACAATAAAATCAGTCAGCCAAAATAAAATTGGTTTCTCCAATCGCACGCATTATTTACTTTCACATTGATTCCTATGGGAAAAATGGCTTCTTCTTACAAAATTTTCTACTTAAGAACCTGGTCACAGAACGAATTAAGTTCGTAAGTAGTGGTACCACTATATAGATATATAGATATGGAGGAAACACGTCTTTTTTTGATGGATAGAAAGCAAAGCTTCCTTGAGTTGTTGAACCATCCTGGGGCAGAAGAAGTATGTGGTGTGATGTCATTTGAGACATCAAAGCCTGTCAGTTGCTAAGATTTAAAAACCATCCAATGTGCTGAGCCATCACCCAAAACTGCCACCCTCCCCATGTGCCCATGATCCATTTGCCTCCTTTCCCGTTTTTAATTTTTCTTAGCACAACTTGCCTTTCATTAGAAATGATTGACTTCTTCCTGAGGGACCTGATATTTGGAGGAAGCTGATTAAAGAGTTGAGTTTCGGGAGGATGGGGAGAGACTTTGATCACAGTTCTCCCTCCTTCAAAGGTGTTGTGGTAGCTCTGGCCCAGCTCCTGCCCCAAGGACTGTGGATGTGGGGGAGACATCCACATGCTGCAGGCCTGTTTTGCCCCCGGTGGAATCTGCTGATGAAGGCTCCTCTGACCAAGAAGACATGAGTGACAGGGAGGAGGAGAGTGTGGCAGACAGCTCAGAAGGAGATCAATTATCTAGCTCCTCCTTGGATTCAGAACAAGAGTTAATGATACAGCCACGCATGCGGAGAGCGATGCATAGGCAGCAACAACTGAGAGATTATTATCAAAGAAAATGAGGCCACATGTGGTTGGGTGGGGCTGTGGTCATTAGTGAGGCTGCTATAAAGAGCAGCCTGTGGGTTTGGCCATTGTGGAGGATTATCTGATCGTTGTGTTTCGTGACTGCTTTGCTGACTTTGACCTTTTGTGTGCTGATTTTTCCCCGCTTTGAAACTAAACCAGAGCAAAGTGTGTTTCACTTTGTGAAAGAAGAAGGACTGTGAATTGCCTCCCAGCTGCAAGCTAAGTATCACAGAACTGATAAGGGACTTGTACAACTTACCAGTTTGTTTGGAGACGAGTGCTCTTTTTTGCTATCCCAAAAGAGGGCTTGGTTTAAGTGAATTTTCATTATAAAGAACATTGTTTTGAATTCTCAAACGTGTGTGTGTCTGACATTTGTACCTGTGAATTTTTGGGGGAGTCTACCAGAGAGCCCGACAGAACAAAAGTAAGAGATTTAGAGGAATCATCTAACTCTTCAGCTGTTGGAAATCCCAGGAGTCTACAACTCCTTTTTGCGATGTCTTCTTCTTCTTCTTCTCATTGCCCTTCTACTGTCTTGGTTCTTCACCACTTGGGAAGGTGATGCTTTTGGAAGATGCTTCTGGAAATCATGAACATTGCGACTGTTCCAGGAATTCTTACAAACCTGGGACATTTTTTTCTACCTATTTCACAAAAAGCAACTTAGCTAGCTATATCTAAACTAGCCATGCGCCATGGAGCCGCAGTGGTCAGAGTGCAGTACTGCAGACTACTTCTGCTGCCTGCCGGCTGCCTGCAATTTGGCAGTTCGAATTTCACCAGGCTGAAGGATGATTCAGCCTTCCATCCTTCCGAGGTGGGTCAAGTGAGGACCCAGATTGTTGGGGGCAATATGCGGATTCTGTAAATCGCTTAGAGAGGGCTGTAAAAGCACTGTGATTAGGTATATAAGTCTGCTGTAGCTTGGGAAGGAAGGAAGGATGAGTAGGTGAATGAGAGGGAGGAAGGAAGGAAGGAAGGGGTGGATGGATACGTGGGTGAATGAGAGGAAAGAAGGATGAATGGGTGAATGAGAGGAAGGAAGGAAGGAAGGATGAGTAGGTGAATGAGAGGGAGGAAGGAAGGAAGGAAGGGGTGGATGGATACGTGGGTGAATGAGAGGAAAGAAGGATGAATGGGTGAATGAGAGCAAGGAAGGAAGGAAGGATGAGTAGGTGAATGAGAGGGAGGAAGGAAGGAAGGGGTGGATAGATAAGTGGGTGAATGAGAGGAAGGAAGGATGAATGGGTGAATGAGAGGGAGGAAGGAAGGAAGGAGGGCAGAATGGTGCAGTTGTTACAATGCAGTGTTACTGGCTATCTCTGCCCACTGCCAGGAGTTCGATCCTGACCAGCTGTAGGCTGACTCATCCTTCCATCCTTCTGAAGTTGGTTAAGACGAGGACCCAAATTGTTGGGGGCAATATGTTGACGTTGTAAATCATTTAGAGAGGGCTGTGAAGTGGTATAGGTCTTTTGTGTATGATTCAACTGTGTGTTGTTTTTTATATATTGGGGTTTCTTTTTTGGACTTTTTAATCTAAAACCGTAATCTAGATTTTTAAATATTAGATTTGTTACTATGTACTGTTCTTCACCATTGTCGTGAGCCGCCCCGGGTCTGCGGAGAGGGGCGGCATATAAATCCAATAAATGCAGCTAATCTAATCTAAATGCTATTTCTCACATGACCTCATATCTCAGCCCAAGATAAGATGTGCTGCTCCTATCGATTACTCTCTGGAATCTACCCCGTTTGGTTGACCGGCTGTGGACTCCTCCTCCTCCTCCTCCTCATTTCTTCTGGCCCTGTTCCACGTCAGCGGCCTTGAGTCCCGAGAAGCAGCTCAGTGTCAAAACAATGTCATAAATCAATGAATCAACCAACCAACAGTGTCCCGAATAATTGAAACTGCCCAGCAGGGAACAGTGGTCAGTCTGATGCTTGGAAGCATTTGCACACTTTGCGTGCTGGACATGGCTCGATCAAAACAGGGGATGCCACCAACTCATAACCGGAAGAAATAAGGAACATCTACAAGAAAAATAGAAGCTGGAGCCACCGGGATCTAAGCGCAAACCTCTGGCCACATCTGGATTTCTCTCTCTCTCTCTCTCTCTCTCTCTCAATATTTGGAATCTTCTTCTTCCTCTTCTTTGCTTTCTAACTTTACCAGTTTTAGACGAAAAAGGGGGGCTGTTGTTTGAGGAAGGGACCCCCTTGTGTCCTCCTTAGAATCAGAGGGAGAAATTGTTCACCTCCCTTTTTCTAACCCTACCCATCCATCCACCCCTTCCTTCCTTCCTTCCTTCCTTCCTCTCATTCACCCACTCATCCATCAACCCCTTCCTCCTTTCCTTCCTCTCTCCCTCTCATTCACCCATCCTTCCTTCCTTCCTTCCTTCCTTCCTCTCATTCACCCACTCATCCATCCACCCCTTCCTCCTTTCCTTCCTTCCTTCCTTCCTCTCTCCCACTCATCCATCCCCCCTTCCTTCCTCTCTCCCTCTCATTCACCCATCCTTCCTTCTTTCCTTCCTTCCTCTCATTCACCCACTCATCCATCTACCACTTCCTTCTTTCCTTCCTTCCTTCCTTCCTCTCTCCCTCTCATTCACCCAATCAACCACCCATCCTTCCTTCTTTCTTTCCTCTCATCCACCCTCTCATCCATCTACCAGTTCCTTACTTCCTTCTTTCCTTCTTCTCATTTACCCACTCATTCATCCACCCCTCCCTCCCTCCCTTCTTTTCCCGAGCCTTTCCTTTCCCACATCAAGATTCCACCGGGGTTTGTCTGGAGAAGCCGGCCTTGTGTTTCCAGCCATGGCTGTTGTGCATGGACAGTGAGCTGGCTGACATTTAGAGGGGAGGGGGAGAGATCTCAGAATCTTAAGCAAGAAGGGAGGAAGGGGAAAAAAACCCAGCGGATTTTCTAGCGAAAAGGTCAAGGCTTGAGGAGGTTGGGGGGGGGGGGAGGCAGATGTAAAACGAAGAGAAAGAAAAATATTGCTTTAACATCGTTTTTTCCCGTGGTCTGCAACAGGATCTGAGCGGGACTGAACTGGGGATTTAGAAAATAAAGAGAATAAAAACTCTGGAAATAGAGGCAGACAGCAGGCGAACAAAGGCCAGCCACGCGAGAATGGGATGGAAGGGAATTTTCAAAGGTTGGCCTTCCAAAAAGAGACCAGATGCGTTGGGGTGGGGAGGGGGATTAGCAAGGCATGATTTAACCCTGTGAATCCCCCCCCTCTGAACATCTCAATGTGGGAGGTGGAAAGAGATCTGTGCAAGAGCAAAGCCAACCCTTCAAGATAAGGAAAGACAATTGGACAGGGGACGAAAGGAACACCAGTGCACTTATGGACGCCCCTTACTGGCCTCTTAGGAACCTGGAGAAGTCAATCGTGGAGAGTCTAAGGGAGAAGTGTTGGGGGCTGGGGGCTGACACCACTGAGTCCGGCAATGAGTTCCACGCTTCGACGGTTAATATTAAGTTTGAATCTGTTGCGGGCTCTTGTGTTGTTGCTGTTGAAGCTGAAGTAGTCGTTGACCGGAAGGACGTTGCAGCATATGTTTCAGTTGAGTTATTTCCCCCCATGTTAAGAGGAAACGAGGGTGGCAGGAAAAAATAATAATAATAACAACAGACGTGGTTGGTCAATCCACAGTCACTGAATGTAAACATGCCTGGGACAAACATAGATCCATCGTAAGATAAAATATAGGAAATAGTATATGGGCAGACTAGATGGACCAGGAGGTCTTTTTCTGCCATCAGTTTTCTATGTTTCTATGAATGAAGAAGGAAGGAAAGAAAGAGAAGGGAGGAAGGAAGAATCCACAGGAACTGAATTTAAACATGCCTGGGATAAACATATATCCATCCTAAGATAAAATACAGGAAATAGTATAAGGGCAGACTAGATGGACCAGGAGGTCTTTTTCTGCCGTCAATCTTCTATGTTTCTATGAATGAAGAAGGAAGGAAAGAAAGAGAAGGGAGGAAGGAAGGAAGGGAAAGAAGGAAGGAAGGAAGTATCCACAGTCACTGAATGTAAACATGCCTGGGATAAACATAGATCCATCCTAAGATAAAATACAGGAAATAGTATAAGGGCAGACGAGATGGACCAGGAGGTCTTTTTCTGCCGTCCATCTTCTATGTTTCTATGAATGAAGAAGGAAGGAAAGAAAGAGAAGGGAGGAAGGAAGGAAGGGAAAGAAGGAAGGAAGGAAGAATCCACAGTCACTGAATGTAAACCTACCTGGGATAAACATAGATCCATTCTAAGATAAAATACAGGAAATAGTATAAGGGCAGGCTAGATGGACCAGGAGGTCTTTTTCTGCCATCAACCTTCTATGTTTCTACGTTTCCTAAGAGGACGAACTTAACAGGGTCAGGCTTGGAGCGTAGTTGCATCTCTTCCATGTTCAAATATTCATCCGGGCATTTACATCCTTCGCCCAGGACCGAGCGAGTCTCACAACCTCAGCCACTTTTAAGATATGTGGACTCCAACTCCCAGAATTCCCCAGCCGGCTTTTATGTTTAAAGCCCTGAATAATTTACCAGTTTTCTAGTGTTAAAAGGAAGATGGATGAGGCGCGCTGCTCTCCCCAAGGAGAGTGAATCTTGTCTTAAGCAGGAAGGCAATGGTGCTAACGGCTTCTCCGAAGGAGGCCAAGCGTCGGCCCAGCAAAATCTGGAAGCCCACCTTGTCGCGGGCGAGGTAGGGCAGGCAGCCAAGTTGTGCATTTATTGCCAGTGTGTTACAAAACAGATACTCTCTAGAAGTGCTGGCGGGATGGGAAGTAGGTTTTGCGTCGAGGGGAGGAGAAGGCAAATCTACTGCAAAGAATCTTTTGCATCTAAAAGCTTTTCAGTTTGATTCTTGGCATTCTTGTTCATTCATTCAATCCACAGAGGGACCTTGGAGGTCTTCTAGCCCAACCCCCGTCTGAAGTAGGAGGCCCTATACCAGTTGATGTTTGTGGATTGGGGGTGATATCCTGAGTAGTTGGAGCTTGCTGTCGTGTTCTTTTGCTGTAGTGTTCTGTTTAATTAATTTCCAAAAACACTATACTACAGCAAAAGAATAATCATGGAAGCCATCGAGATAGAAAAACACCCCCAAAATATGAACAAGCGGGATGATACCTCCCGCCTACCAGACATCTGGAAACCAGCCCTCATTAACAAACGTATCCCAGCCATACAAACTGAAACCAGACTCAGAACACACATTGCAAAACAACTAAGTAGCCTGCAAGCTCCAATTACTCAGGATATCACCCCCAATCCACAAACATCAACTAATCAGCATGCCTCAGTTACACCAACCACCCCAGGTGTTACCCCACTGACGCACCAGGAAGTTTCTACACAGCAGGCAATTGCTGAGCCATCAAGCCACACGCAGCCACCAGTATTTATAGAAGGAAGGCAGCTCAGGTCTCGCTGTGTTCGCCCTAGAACAAGGACAGAAGCACCAGCCTGAAGATGACGAGTGGGACCTCGTCGAAACGTCGCCAGAAATCTCTGAATCCTACACGGAAAGAAACCCGAATATGTCAAGGCCGTCATATATATATGTGTGTGTTTTCGTAGATTTTCACGGGTACAGGTATGACAGTCTTGGTGTATTCAGGTTTCTTCCCGTGTAGGATTTAGAAATTTCTAGCGACGTTTCGACGAGGTCCCACTCGTCATCTTCAGGCTGGTGCTTCTGTCCTTGTTCTAGGGCGAACACAGCGAGACCTGAGCTGCCTTCCTTCTATAAATACTGGTGGCTAGGTGTGGCTTGATGGCTCAGCAATTGCCTGCTGTGTAGAAACTTCCTGGTGAGTCAGTGGAGTAACACCTGGGGTCGTTGATGTAAAATCGGTGAAATCACATATATATATATATGTCACATGTTTTTTTGCTGAATTTGAAAATTAAGGGAGACTAGGATAGATCTATTTCGGCCTTATTTTGGCCTCATCAGCTAGCCATACTGTCACTGGGACTTGAACCTGCAACCTTTGCCTTATAAGGCAGAGAATTATGCTCTAGGCTACAGTATCCAATCCCTTCAGCTCTGCACCAGGGAAGGGCTACATATTTTTGTGTCGAATATATATATATATATATTAGTGTAACTCTTCTGCCATGGAGAGTTGGCCATGACGAGATGTCGTAGACCCTTCCAGTTGGATTATCAGATCTTCCCAAATGAGGGGAAACCAGGAAGAAAGGGAGGAGGAGGAGGAGGAGACAGCCATTGATGGATTAAGACAATCCATCTTTTCTGAGATTGGGGAAAGAGTTGTTTGTATATCGCTTCGGCCCTGTGGGAATCCGTGTTCTTGATCGATTGCCTTCCGCACGCGTGCTCCGTTCTCCCGCCCCTCTTCGCTCGACGGCTCCTTTTCAAGTTAGTTTTCAAAACGGTTCCTCCGTGTTCTTCCATCGCCGGGTAATTCATTATTCATCTGAGGCTGGCGCGTGGGGTATTATCGTTGGGAGGCTGTGGAGATGCAGAAGCTTAATAATGGCCCAATTAAATTGTGTGTTGAACACCTGCCCAGCAGTAGATAAAATTACCTTGATTGGAATCGGATTGCAACAGCAAACAGGCTACAACATAAATATGGTTTTGTTGGGGTGGGGGGAGGAAAGGGCCTCAGTGGGCAAATAATGTATTTATTTATTGTACTTATATGCCGCTCATTCCAAATGGACAACAGTCAGAATATATACAACAACAATAAAAACAGTTAAAACCTAATAATAAAAATCAATAATAATAATAATAATAATAATAATAATAATAATAATAATAATAATACCAACGTGGTACCTCTACTTAGGAACTTAATTAGTTCCGTGACCAGGTTCTTAAATAGAAAAGGTTGTAAGAAGAGGCAATTTTTCCCATAGGAATCAATGTAAAAGCAAATAAGGCATGTGATTGGGGAAACCACAGGGAGGATGGAGGCCCTGTTTCCTCCCAGGAGATTCCTAGAGAGGCCCCACGGAGGCTTCTCCCTGCCTTTTCCAGCCCTGTTTCCTCCAAGGTGAATCCTATAGAGGCCCCACGGAGGCTTCTCCCTGCCTTTTCCAGTTACAGTTTCAGAGGCTCAGGTTTGTAAGTGGGAAATGGTTCTTAAGAAGAGGCAAAAAAATCTTGAATACCCGTTTCTTATCTAGAAAAGTAGAGGCGTTCTTAGGTAGAGGTACCACTGTACTTGCAATCAGCCTAATTCCAGGCCTGCTGGAAAAGCCAGGTCTTAACGGCTTTCTGGAAAACTGGTAGGGTGGATATAATGCAGATCTCTGGGAGCAGTTGGTTCCAAAGGGTCGGAGCTGCCACAGAGAAGGCTCTTCCCCGAGGTTCCGCCGACGGGACCTGGAGAAGGCGACTCTGTAGGCCCTTACTGGCTGCAAGGAGGGAGGAGACGGTCTCGTAAATAGTCTGGCAGCATACAAATCTAGTAAATTATTATTATTATTATTGTTGTTGTTATTTATTATTATTATTATTATTATTATTATTATTACTATTATTATTATGTGATAATTGTGAGCCTCCCCGAGTCCTCGTAGAGGGGTGGCATACAAATCCAATTAATTAATTAATAATAAATAAAATAACCAACACCTTGAATTGCATTCGGAGACCGACTGGCGATTCAATGCAGCGCGAGTAAAGTTGGAGTAATATGGGCTTGCCTTAGTTATTGCACGCACTGCTGCATTCTGAAGTCTCCGAACGCTCTTCAAGGGTAGCCCCATGTAGAGCGCATGGCAGTAGTCAATAGTTTTCCTTTCCTTCCTGACTTTCATCTCTCCGTTTTTTGTTTGTTTTGCTGTTTCCTTTTCCCGCCTAGACTTCCAGATCTTCCGGGGCCAAGATGCAGCTGCTGGAAACTGAATTTTCGCAGACAGTCCGTGACCTGATAGACCTCCACCTCCTGCAACAGGACAGCATCCCCGCCTTCCTCAGCGCCGTCACCCTCGAACTCTTCAGCCGCCAGACGGTGGCTTAGCCGCCTCGCTTGGGCGGTGCAGTGCTCGCGGTTGGCCGCTCGTGGCTCCTGGATGGCTCGCAGGGCACCGGCTGAGGTCCTGATCCGTTGAGAGGAAGCGGGATTATTTTTTTCCTCTTTTTAATGGCTATCTGAATATTCCAGGGCATTGTTCCTCTTCTCTAAAGAAGTAACCTATTTTCCTTCCTTCCTTTCTCCCTCCCTCTCTTTCTTCATTCCTTCTTTCTTTCCCTCCTTTGCTTCTATCTGTTCTTCCCGCCCCTTCCCTCCTTCATTCCTTCCTTCCTCTCTCCCTCCACTTCCTCCCTTCCCTCCCTTTCTCTCTCCCTCCCTACTGGCTCTTCCTTCTACCACTTTCTCCCTCCCTTTCTTCATTCCTTCTTTCTTTCCCTCCTTTGCTTCTATCTGTTCTTCCCACCCCTTCCCTCCTTCCTCTCTCTCTCCACTTCCTCCCTTCCTTCCCTCCCTCTCTCTCTCTCTCCCTCCCTACTGGCTCTTCTACCACTTTCTCCCTCCCTTTCTTCATTCCTTCTTTCTTTCCCTCCTTTGCTTCTATCTGTTCTTCCCACCTCCTTCCTTCTTTCCTCTCTCCCTCCCAACTCTTCTTCTACCACTTCTTCCCTCCCTTCCTCTACCTCCCTTTTAGCCCTTCTACTACTACTTCTTCCCTTCCCTCTCTTCCTTACTCCCTCTCTTCCTTCCTTCTTTCCTTTTCTCCCCTCCCTCCCTTCCTTCCTTCCTCTCTCTCTGTTCCTCCCTCCTCTTTGTTTCCTTACTTTCTTTCCTTCTCTCCCTTCCTTCTATCTGTCCTTACCTCCCTCTCTTCTAACCCCTCCCTTTCTTCTTTCTCTCCCTTCTCTCCCTCCCTCCCTCCCTTCTTTCTAACCCTACTTTCCTCCTATCCCTCCCTCCCTCCCCCTACAATATTATTAGATGAAGATATTTGGGAAATAAAATTTGATGTGGGTCTTGGTATTGTGTGTGCACTTTTATTCCCGATGTGTAGCTGCCTATGTTCTGCAGGGTTGCCGTTCTTGGTGCAGGGATACACAGAAGCTCTTGGGGTGGGGGGGTGGGGAAAACGTATTTCTGAGTAGACCACCCTGGAAACGGGCCCTGGGCCTCTTCTTTTTTGGAGGAAGAGAGAGGAGAGATTCACCATCTGCTTGGGAAAACGTCGCCCAATGACTGTGGACCTCAGAGACTATCTTTGGCTCAGCCGTTGAAGCAATTTGTGTTGAAACAATTGGGGGAAGCCGGTTTACTCCTCCTTCCTTCCCTCTCTCTTTCTCCTTCTCTTTCTCTCTCTTTCTTTTCCCCCCTTTCCCTTTCCCCCTTTCTTCTCTTCCTTCCCTTACTTCCTTGTTTTCTTTCTTTTTCATTTTCTTTCTCCCTCTCTCTTTCCTTTTCTCCCTCTTCCTCTCCTCCTCTCTCTTCTGCTCTTTTTCCCTATTCCTCTCTCTTCCTTTCTCTCTCTTTTTCTTTCTCTCCTTTTTTCTTTTTCTGTTTCTTACTCTCCCTGTCTTTCTTTTCTTCCTTTCTCTTTCTCTCTCATTCTTTCCCCTCCCTCTCTTTCCCTTCCTCCCTTATTTTCTTTCTTTCTTTTTCATTTTCTTTCTCCCTCTCTCCTTTTCTCCCTCTTCCTCTCCTCCTCTCTCTTCTGCTCTTTTTCCCTCCCCCTCTCTCTTCCTGTCTCTCTCTTTTTCTTTCTCTCCCTGTCTTTCTTTCTTTCTTTTTCTCTTTCTCTCTCATTCTTTCCCCTCCCTGTTTCCCTTTCCCCCTTTATTCTCTTTCCCTTCCTCCCTTATTTTCTTTCTTTTTCATTTTCTTTCTCCCTCTCCCTTTCTTTTCCTTCCTCTCCTCCTCTCTCTTCTGCTCTTTTTCCCTCCCCTTCTCCCTTCCTCTCTCTCTCTTTTTCTTACTCTCCCTGTCTTTCTTTTCTTTCTTTCTCTCTCTCTCCTTCTTTCTTCTCCCTCCCTCTCTCTGCTTCTCAGGAGCCTGAAGATGGATCGCCTGTCCCTCCGCGCCAGGGAAAGGCGCCCTGATTTGTATGCGCCTTGTGGTGTGGAGAGCTGCCTTCATCAGTCATGGGGAAAATGAATTGTGACGTCAGCTCCCCGTCCCTCAATTGGCCCAATGAAGGGAAGCCACAATTGCCTGTATTAAAAGAAAATAAACCACCCACAACAACAACTCAGTGCCATCTTGCAGGAGAAATGAAGTAATTAATAGTTTATTATCAGCCTGGTATCTTGGCAAAACAGAGGCAGAGGGGGCGAGGGAACAGACGCAAGTGGATTCAGAGTTGGATCAAGAGCTTTCCTTCCGTTGGGCAATGGATTCTCAGAAGTTGGATTTGTGATCCAGTGGATCCACAAAAGAGGGGAGGGAAACCTCCCCACTTGAGTGGGATTCTTTGGTGATTTTAAATCATGTATCCATGGTGGTTATTGAAACAGATGTCCAAGTGCCACCTCTATGTCGGTTGAGGCAGGCAGGGTTCCCTTGTTCTCTTCCCTTGTCTTTCTCCTTCCTTCCTCCCTCCCTCCCTTCCTCTCTCTCTCTTGTCTGCCTTTATACTTCCTTCCTCTCTCTCTCTCTCTGTCCTTCATTTTTCTCTCTCTCTCTCTGAGTTGAGGCAGGCAGGATTCCCTTGAGTATCATTTGTTGGGGGTCAAGGGAAAGGGAGGATTTTGCCTTCTCTTTCTGCTCAAGATTCCCATGGACAATTGGTGGGCCAATGAAGGAAGGAAGGAGAAAGACAGAGAGAACCTAAGAAGAGCCCTGCTGAATCAGGCCAAACCCCATCGAGTCCAGCATTCTGTGGCCCACAGTGGCCCACCAATTGTCCATGGGGATCTTGAGCAGAAAGAGAAGGCAAGACCCTCCCTTTCCCTTGACCCCCAACAAATGGGACCCAAGGTTAAGCGCATTACATCATTGTATTTTTATATCATTCCTACTCTTCTTTGACAAATTATAATAAATAAAAATAAAATGGTGGTGAAACTCAATTGTTTCTTCATTCTAGACTCCCTGTTTGAAGATAAACCCCTTTTTCGTGTTTCCTCAAACAATAACAGTGGGGAAATGTCCAACAAGCTCAGTCAACTTTAAAAGAACAACTGTTTGTAAACTAATCTAGCCTTGACAGGAAACAAGCTGACATGGGTCCCTCAACTGTAGAAGACAAGGAAGAATATTTTCTCGTCACAACCATCTCCCCATCATAATAGCTAGAAGACGTGATGGACACATAACTTGTGAGTTTCCACCAAGGCATTTCTGACAGTTCCTCACAGCAGGCTCCATGAGTAGCTTGACTCTTCTGGGGTTTTGTAGGACCAACATTCTTGACTTGAAAGAAAAGGGAAAACGATGTCTCTGGGAAAAAGAACTCAATCAAAGCCAACTCTTCGGATCTTCTGAATGTCTCCATTACAGAAGACGTTTGGGTGCCCAAGTAGAGTCCATTAATGTAAAGTTACACTTGTTATTGATCCAGGCCTGTAAGCTTCTCTTTCAAAGTTCTGCTTGGAGGAATAATTGAATTTTTCCTTGGTCTTTTGTTTTCTTCCTCTATGGTTTGGGTTGCAGTGCGCATCCATCTCTCTGGGCCTCTTGGCTTCACTTCCTTTGCTTTAAAGTCCCCAACTTCCTCCATCCCGTTTCTCCTTGTTTGGTCTTTTGGTACCTGATAGGAAGTAATCTTTTTTTTTTACCTTTTTTGAATTTTTTTAAATTGATTTTTATATAACAAGAGAACATCCACACAACATAAAACAATGTACTCAGTGGTATGTTTGTGTGTATGTTTGGTTTTTTAAAATAAGGTTTTTTTAGTTGTTTTTATTAATTGGATTGTTCATGTTGTTTTACCACTGTTGTTAGCCGCCCCAAGTCTGCGGAGAGGGGCGGCATACAATAAATAATAATAAAATAATAATAATAATGTGCCCGCCATCAGACAGCATTCATACCCCTCCACCCAAATAGGGGGCATATTTTCTATAAACCACTTTAACTCAAGAGCAATATATCTATTTACATATTATATTAAGTAATTCGAATTTATTCTTTAATAAATTCTAATTCTGGTCTCGAATTCTACAGACCACATATCCTCTTACCTTGTCCCATCATCCCATCAGTTCCCGAAACTCAGTTTCATTGTCCGAATTCATCCTCTTGCCCATAATCTCAAACTGAATATGATCCACCATATACCGATACCAATTTTGTCGCATCCTTCCAGCCTAGGACTATTACCACCTGAGTGCTTTCTATCACTGCTTATTTTATTTCTCTAAATTCTCCCATCTCGTTCCTTTTGACTAGTACAGTGGTACCTCTACTTAAGAATGCCTCTACTTAAGAACTTTTCTGGAAAAGAACCCGGTGCTCAAGATTTTTTTGCCTCTTCTTAAGAACCATTTTCTACTTAAGAACCTGAGTCCGGAAAAATTTCCCAGGAAATTTTCCCATGAAGGGCCGGCCAATTTCCTGCCATTCCCCCTTTAATCCCGGCCATCTCGGGCTTTTCTGGGCTGCCAGAGGAGCCTTTTGGTGGCGTTTACGGAAGCTTTGGCAGCCCAGAGCGAACGGAGTGTTTTCCTTTCTCTGGGCGCTTGGAGAGGGAATAAACCACTTCACTGTGGTGGCTCCCTTGTGCTGCCTCCAATACACCCGGCCCGAGGTTGCCTCCCGGAGTGTTTGAGCATGGAAAGGCTCATCTCACCTTCTTCCTTTGGCAGTGACTGTCTTCCTCCTCTTCCTCCTCCTCCTACCCAAATTCAGAGCTTTTATTTCTTTCCTAATGGGTTTGCCTGCATTATTTGCTTTTACATTGAATCCTATGGGGTAAATTGCTTCTACTTAAGAACGTTTCTACTTAAGAACCTGGTCACAGAATGAATTAAGTTCTTAAGTAGAGGGACCACTGTACTGCCATTTCCTTTGTAATTGTCCAATGTATGTTTAACATCCTATTGGTGTCCTCTTGCACTTCCTTCCAAAAGTTCTTCACTACCGGACATTCCAAAAACATAGGCATAAACACGCCCTTATCTTGACACCCGTGCCAACAAACAGGCAACAAGTTGTCAAAATTGGAAGCACCATTTCCACCCCTGTCCCTGTCAAAAGTGGTGTTCCCCAGAGCAGCGTACTAGGTCCTACTCTTTTCATTCTCTACATCAACGATCTCTGCGATCATATCACAAGCAACTGTGTTCTTTTTGCCAACAATGTAAAACTTTTCAACACCACGGACAACACATTTACACTCCAAAAAGACCTTGACTTTGTCTCAGATTGGTCTAACGCCTGGCAACTTCAACTATCAATCAACAAATGCTCTACCCTCCACATCGGTAAAAAGAATCCTAACCTCATATATAAACTGCATAAACAAATTCTCACAGCCAACCACCACTCAGTAAAAGACCTTGGAATACTAATATCAAATGACCTAAGTGCTAAAGCCCACTGCAACAATATCGCCAAAAAGTTGTTAACCTGATCTTACGTAGCTTCTGCTCTGGCAATCTCACACTACTCACAAGAGCCTACAAAACTTTTGCCAGACCCATCCTTGAATACAGCTCATCTGTCTGGAACCCATACCACATCTCGGACATCAGCACCCTTGAAAACGTTCAAAGATATTTCACCAGAAGAGCCCTTCACTCCTCCACTCGAAACAGAATACCCTACGAAAATAGACTAACAATCCTGGGTCTAGAAAGCTTAGAACTACGACGCCTAAAACACGATTTAAGTATTGCCCACAAAATCATATGCTGCAATGTCCTGCCTGTCAATGACTACTTCAGCTTCAACCGCAACAACACAAGAGCACACAATAGATTCAAACTTAATATTAACCGTTCCAAACATGACTGTAAAAAATATGACTTTAACAATCGAGTTGTCGAAGTGTGGAACTCATTACTGGACTCAATAGTGTCAACCCCTAACCCCCAACATTTCTCCCTTAGACTCTCCACGATTGACCTCTCCAGGTTCCTTAGAGGTCAGTAAGGGCCGTACATAAGTGCACTAGTGTGCCTTTCATCCCCTGTCCAATTGTCTTTCCTTTATCTCATATATCATATATATTTTCTTCCTTTCATATATCTTCTCTATTTTTACATATTTTCTTTATATATATTACTTCATGTCTATTCTCTTCCATGTGTATTGTGTATTGGACAAACGAATAAATAAAATAAATAAAAAGTATTCTTAACCTTCTGCTGAAAGTATGTAAGCTGTGCAGGTGTGTAGTACCACTTATCCAATATTTTCCTTCTCATTTCCCTAACCTGATAGGAAGTAATCTTGTTAGAGACAGAAGCTACAGAAGTTTAAATAAGGAAAAGGTTAACTTTATGACCATTAGCCACAATATCTTGCATCTTCAAAATAATAAAGGAAATTGCTCCTCACAGTTCAAGAAACAAACTCGTTGCCTGCAGGGATTAAGAAGGCACTTTGCCACTCTTCATAGCCTTCCTATATTCTATGCAATTAAATTGACGAGACTGGTTGCTGGCTTCTTCAGACTCACACAGAAACACACACACACACACACACATCTGTATACAAGTCCTGTTCGTTGTGAATCAAGTCGAGATGTTCTACAGCTCAATGTCATCCATCAGATCTCTTGAAGAGTGACTCAGCTCGGCTTTTTGAAGGTCTTATAACCAGATTATAAGACATTTGGGAGGTTATGACTGCCACATAGGTATCTGTGGAGCATTGCGCATTCTTAAGAAGCCAGCGTAGACCTTGATCTTGTTCCTTTCTAAATGCCCCAGAAATTTTCTTTGTTGCCCATGTGTTGAAGATCATGAACAAAAAAAGGAGAACCTGGTGAAGAATTCTAGATGTTCCACAATGTTGTGGTTAGCTCTGGCCCAGCTCCTGCCCCAAGGACTGTGGATGTGGGGGAGACATCCACATGCTGCAGGCCTTTTTTGCCCCCGGTGGAATCCGCTGATGAAGGCTCCTCTGACCAAGAAGACATGAGTGACAGGGAGGAGGCGAGTGTGGCAGACAGCTCAGAAGGAGATCAATTATCTAGCTCCTCCTTGGATTCGGAACAAGAGTTAATGATACAGCCACGCATGCGGAGAGCGATGCATAGGCAGCAACAACTGAGAGATTATTATCAAACAAAATGAGGCCACCTGTGGTTGGGTGGGGCTGTGGTCATTAGTGAGGCTGCTATAAAGAGCAGCCTGTGGATTTGGCCATTGTGGAGGATTATCTGATCATTGTGTTTCGTGCCTACTTTGCTGACTTTGACCTTTTGTGTGTTGATTTTCCCCCGCTTTGAAACTAAACCAGAGCCAAGTGTGTTTCACTTTGTGAAAGAAGAAGGACTGTGAATTGCCTCACAGCTGCAAGCTAAGTATCACAGACTGATAAGGGACTTGTACCAATTACCAGTTTGTTTGGAGACGAGTGCTCTTTGCTATACAAAAAGAGTGCTTTGCTTCTTTGCATTTTCGGTATAAAGAACATTGTTTTGAATTTTCAAATGTGTGTGTGTCTGAAATTGTATCTGTGCATTTTCGGGAGGATTCTACCAGAGAGCTCGACAGAACACACAGTAGATCAGGTTTTCTGTCCCCCAACCATTTATCAATAGACAACTGCAGTGCCCTCTTTAAAATCACCAACATTGTAGTTGGAAATCACATTTTTGAAAAACATTTTAAACTTATCTTTCCTCTGTATACTAAGGAAGTTGTCGCCTGTTGTAAACCATTTTTTGGTGAAACCAGTCCTATTCCCCGACCATGTGCCATAACAGGTATGTTATGGCTCCTTGGAAATGCTAGTGTTGTCCAGTTGTTGAAAAAATGAAAGAATGACATGAGTGAATGACAGGAATCCAGATGGAAAATCTAGATCACGGTCAAAGGATCCATGAAGTCAGAAAAGATGACGTAGCCCAAGAGTTACAACCAAGGTCAACCAAGCACTTGTACACTAATAGTAAAACTTCTGGAAAGGCTATAGTAAACAAGTAAATAAGAGCCAGGGTGGCACAGCAGGTAGAGTGCTGTACTGCAGGCCACTGAAGCTGACTGTAGATCTGAAGGTCAGCGGTTCAAATCTCATCACCGGCTCAAGGTTGACTCAGCCTTCCATCCTTCCGAGGTGGGTACATGAGGACCCGGATTGTGGGGGCCATATGCTGGCTCTATTAAAAAGTGCTATTGCTAACAGGTTGTAAGCCGCCCTGAGTCTAAGGAGAAGGGCGGCATAAAAATTGAATAAATAAAATAAATAAATAAATCCTAATTTCCTCTCCCATCTGATTTTGTTGTCGTCGTCTGCCTTTCACGATGGCTGATTCTTCAAATTATAATCTTTACGTTTCAATTGCAACTTGGTTCTTTTAATTCATTAATCATGGTGGGTATTTTTTTTAAAAAAATATGTTCTTCCTCTGCACGTAAATGTCTTGCTGTTAGTTGAACGTCAAGGTGCCCTAAAAGACTTTAAATAAATCAACAGATTATTATGAAATGATGAACCTCTTGCCTGGGGGAAAGCTTTGTTGGGAAGACTTTGAAACTTATTTTAGATTAACTCTTTTTATATCTGTCATACCCCCTCCCACTTGTTTGTGAAATGGTTGGCTGTGTAAATTGGTTTAATAAATAATAAGTATTACTAGCCCAGATCAAGGCAGTACTTGCTTTGAATCTCATGGATGAAGAAAGTCAGAGTTTTCGTCTCTAACATTCTTGCTTAACACCAATATTTTCAAACAAGTTTCTCTTCCTAAAGTTATTGGGTTTTTCCCCAATTTGAAATATATATATATATATGGTAAGAGAAAGAGAGAAAGAAAGAAAATCAAATCAAATGCCCATAATGTCAGATACAATGGAGAGGACCAGGTTGAGAAACTGTCCCAGGGTAATATTTTTATTCCTTTCTCTCCAACTTTCCTGTGTGGATTTAATAAACCCACTCATCTAGTTATGTCAATCTGTTCTGTTCCCGCTGTCACAGGGGGTTGAAATAAGATATTTTAGCATTCTGAAGAGTGGCAAATGTAATGCCTCTGGTTAACCCTGAGCTGATTCAGATGTTGGAGGCAGAAGGAAGGCAGTTGTCCACCATTCCATCCAAATACAGTAGTACCTAAGAACGCCTCTACTTATGAACTTTTCTAGATAAGAACCGGGTGTTCAAGATTTTTTTTGCCTCTTCTCTAGAACCATTTTCCACTTACAAACCTCAGCCTCCGAAACTGTAACCGGAAAAGGCAGGGAGAAGCCTCCGTGGGGCCTCTCTAAAAAATCTCCTGGGAGGAAACAGGGCAGGAAAAGGTGGGGAGAAGCCTCTGTGGAGCGTCTCTAGGAATCTCCTGGGAGGAAACAGGGTCTCCACCCTCCCTGTGGTTTCCCCAGTCGCACGCCTTATTTACTTATACAGTGATTCCTATGGGAAAAATTGCTTCTTCTTACAAACTTTTCTACTTAAGAACCTGGTCAAGGAATGAATTAAGTTTGTAATTAGAGGTACCACTGTACTGTTATTCTTCTAGGTTCACCCACGGTTGGATCGCAGCTGCTAACTGGTGAATCAAGAATGCCATGGTCAACCACATAATACAGAAGAACAGAGATAGGTTTTAACCCTAACCCTTAGAGATCCTCTAGGCACAAGAGTCTCCAAACTTGGCAAGTTTAAGACTTGAGAGCCCAGAAGGGGAAAAAGAGAAAAAATTGAAATTTTTCTACCAGTTCTGCGTACCTGACCATACCCATAGGAGCCCATCAATGGTGTGAGTGGAACCTTTACCTTTAATATATAGTGGTTCAACAAAGAAGCTGCAAATAGAGGCGTTTTATTCTACTGATGGAACCAGCTAGCATGTTCGGAAGAATCAAACATAGAAACATAGAAGATTTACGGCAGAAAAAGACCTCGTGGTCCATCTAGTCTGCCCTTATACTATTTCCTGTATTTTATCTTAGACCCATCCTTGAATACATCCTCGAATACAGCTCATCTGTTTGGAACCCATATCGCATCTCAGACATCAACACCCTTGAAAATGTCCAAAGATACTTCACCAGAAGAGCCCTTCACTCCTCCACTCGAAACAGAATCCCCTATGAGACTAGACTTATAATCCTGGGCCTAGAAAGCTTAGAACTAAGACGCCTTAAACAAGATCTAAGTATTGCCCACAAGATCATATGCTGCAACGTCCTGCCTGTCAGCGACTACTTCACCTTCAACCACCACAACACAAGAGCGCACAACAGATTTAAACTTAATATTAACCGCTCCAAACTTGACTGTAAAAAATATGACTTCAGTAACCGAGTTGTCGAAGCGTGGAACTCATTACCGGACTCCATAATGTCATCCCCAAACCCCCAACACTTTACCCTTAGATTATCTACGGTTGACCTATCCAGATTCCTAAGAGGTCAGTAAGGGACGAGTACAAGTGCACTAGAGTGCCTTCCGTCCCCTGTCCTATTGCTCTCCTATATCTCCTATTCCCTTCTTCTATTCCTATATTTCTTCTATTCTTTCATTGATATGTTCTATTACTATATCTTCTTTTCTATTATTTCTTAGATATATTTTACTATGAGTATCTCCTCTATAACCTTCATCATGTATTTTACTATGTGTATATAGATATATACCCACTAAAACCCTCATTGTGTATTGGACAAAATAAATAAATAAAATAAAATAAATGGATTTATGTTTATCCCAGGCATGTTTCAATTCAGTTCCTGTGGATTGACCAACCACAAATAATATTTTATCACGTGGCTTCTGATCTTTCCCCCAACTTTCCGCCAAACATTCCAGATTGCAGGTACTCAACAGTCAAATGATTGATTGCTCTTAACTGGCTAAACCAAGTTCAAATCTCAAATAAACCCTAGCTATGAGGAAACCATATGGAACCGTTCTTAATTTTTAATTTCAGTCAGACCCAAACAGAACCCTTTGGCTCCTATATTGGCATTAAACTTAATTATTTTTGTCCTCTTTATTTGTCTTCTATTTCCGTATAACGCTATCATTTACTTAATTATCTGATAAGATTCTTTACTCTCTTTTTAAAAACTGAACTTAAAATGGAAACTAAATTTTGCATCGCAGTTTACAGCCGGCTAACTAGAATCTTAACAGCCAAGCTAGGGCTGGGTCTTTGAGAAGGTAAGGTATTGCATATTCATAACGCTAATAGGGTTCAGAGGTATATTTGCAACAGATGAAAAGAATTAATTAAGTCTCATTTGCATAAGGAGTGTTGCTTAACTAATGGCACCCTTTTAATGCTGGCAACGTCAAAAGACGGAGGCTGTCAAAAAAACAACAACTTAGTAATAATCAAGAGAGCAGAAATTGCCCATAAGATGGGTAGTTTATAATTGCTCCTGAAAGCTTTGGGAAATTTAATTGCAAAAAAGTTGTTTTTTAAATCTATATTACTCACTAGCTTGACCAAAAAAAACCCCAAGATTATATGCTTAAAAATGAACGTTTGTTTTTGAAATTGCCCTCCAAGCAGCCAGTTCTAATCTGGGAAGAATAAAATAAATAATGACATCATAAAATAGGGAAAAAACAGAAATGTAGGCTGATGTTTTGCAGATTAAACTTAACGATGCTCTTCCATGATTGGCATTTTCGGAGACCAACAGGGTCATGGTGAACTTTAGATATTTCTTGCATTTTTATGTGTGTTGGAGTTAACAGAAATTTTAACCAAATTTGGATGTTTTAGGAGGTGGAAACGGATTTATTTATTTATTAATTAGATTTGTATGCCGCCCCTCTCCGTAGACTCAGGGCGGCTAACAACAGTAAAAAGACAATATGAACAAATCTAATATTAAAAGTAATGTAAAAACCCCCAATTTAAGAAACCAATCATACATACAGACATACCATGCATACATTTATAAGCCTAGGGGGAAGAGAATATCTCAGTTCCACCCATGCCTGACGACAGAGGTGGGTTTTTAAGAGCTTATGAAAGGCAAGGAGGGTGGGGACAACTCTGATATCTGGGGGGAGTTGGTTCCACAGGGTTGGGGCCACCACAGAGAAGGCTCTTCCCCTGGGTCCCGCCAAACGACATTGTTTAGTCGACGGGACCCGGAGAAGGCCAACTCTGTGGGACCTAACTGGTTGCTGGGATTCGTGCAGCAGAAGATGGTCCCGGAGATATTCTGGTCCGATGCCATGAAGGGATGGTGAAAACATGACAATGTGACCGAAGTCCATCATATTTTTTTAAGACTCTTTTATGGACATCTGAACACCAGTTGAGAACGATATTTGAGCAATGGGGAATTGTCTTAAAATGAAGAGATTACTCAAAAGAAAAGAAATTGAGAAGAACAATCAAGAGGACCAACGTTCTTCAGAACTCTTGGACTTTCTTCAAAACTAGAAGGCTCCATTCTTGGAAAAAAATAATGTTCTGTTTACAAGGGTTATCCGGAAAATAGGATTACTAGGCACGTAGCTCTTGCGGGGAATGTT
This sequence comes from Erythrolamprus reginae, assembly GCF_031021105.1. Taxonomy (NCBI): domain Eukaryota; kingdom Metazoa; phylum Chordata; class Lepidosauria; order Squamata; family Dipsadidae; genus Erythrolamprus; species Erythrolamprus reginae. The sequence continues at coordinate 55,479,353 of NC_091958.1, forward strand.
CGCAGGGGAAGTTGATGCTGCTATTATGTAGTGGGAAGCCAGCGGAAGAGAATGAGCAGTGCCAGTGGTCAGTAGATCATCGACTGGCATTGTGGGGAAGGTTAGAGATGAGCATCTTCATTCCATTTCCCTCCAAGGGCAAAGTGCGCCCTGTAATGCGCTACCTGTTAAGGGCATGAACGCTGCTGTGATGCAATTGTTCTTGCAATGGTCATAAGTGTGAAAAATGGGCGAAATTTCCTTTTTGTTCAATTGGAGGTGGATGCAGGGGAAACTTCAACATGTCACAGGCCTGTGTTATTGCCGACAGAATCAGTTCAGAGTTTAGTTTCCTCGGACGAAGAAGAAGGTGGGAGTGACTCAGCAGAGGAGGGCTTGGCACACAGCCGAGGCAGTCAATCTCCCTTATCTTCCTTTGATTCGGATGAAGACGTTTTGGACCCACGCAAGCACAGAATTATGCGTAGAAGAGACCAAGTAAGGACATATTACAGGAAATAAGAGAGGCCACCTGTGTTTGGGTGGGGCTCCAGTAATTAGGGCTGCTGCTATAAATAGCAGCATGTGGGTTTGGCCATTGTGGAAGATTACCTGATCGCAGTTCGTCAGGAATCTTGTGTGCTGGACTTTGTTGCTTTTTCACGCCTTTGAATCCAAAGCAGAGCAACAGGTGTGTGTGTGTGTGTGTCTCACTTCGTTGGAAGAAGAAGGGGTGTGAAGTTTCTTCACAGCTGCTGGCTAAGTACTTAATGACTGCTTAAGGGAAATTGTACAGACTACCTGGTTGTTTTGGGATGAGTGCTCTTTGCAATACAAAAAGAGTGCTTAGTTTATTTTGAATTTTGTGATAAAGAACATTGTTTTGAATTTTCAAATGTGTGTGTGTCTGAAATTTATATCCTTGAATTTTTGGGAGGCTCCTACCGGAGAGCCCGGCAGAACAACTGTTGTAACTTTGAATGGTCACTAAATGAATGGCTGTATGTCAAATGCAACCTATAATCTCTCTCACTTCATATTTTTAAAACCCAGACTTATCATAGTTTTTAGAGTATAAGACGCATCTTAGTTTTGAGGGAGGAAAAAGGGGGAAAGAATCAGCTTACCAGATATTCATCTGGCCAGTGTCCTTAGTCTGGTCAGCTTCAGGACATTATTTTACCCCCTGGTTAGTTAGGGCTTTAAAAAACCTTATCTGGAGAGAGTAACAATGAAAGTGCTTGCAAGCCAGTAAGAGCTGGGAAAACCATTAACACCTGGTTAGGGCTGGAAAGAAACATTCGGAGCAAGTAGAGCAATGAAAAAAACCCTGCAAAAACCTAGGGCTTGGAAAACATTCTTCACAGAGAGTAACAAAAAAAGAGCTTGTGAGTGGCTAAGAGCTGGGAACATCATTAGCACCTGGAAAGAAACATATTTGGAGCAAGTTAGACCAATGGAAAAAACCCTGCAAAGACTTAGGGCTTGGAAAACATTCTTTGCAGAGAGCAACAATGAAAGGACTTGCAAGGTAAGAGCTGGGAAGATTGTTAGCACCTAGTTAGGGCTGGCGGGGGGTGAAGCTTCTGGAAAAAAGATACATTCAGAGTATTAGATGCACCTGAATTTTAAGCCTCTTTTAGGGAGGAAAAAGGAGCATGTTATACTCAAAAAATATGGTAGTTTCTTGTTTACATACACAGTCTCCTTAGACCTCAAGGCAATGTGGGGCTTGAAACCACTGTGGGTTTCAATTATCTTTGCTACCAGTTTGCTAGACAACACAGTATCAACAGTAGAGACCTTCAAATTTCTAGGTTCTATGATATCTCAAGACCTAAAATGGTCACCTAACATCAAAAACATCATCAAAAAAGCACAACAAAGAATGTTCTTTCTGCGCCAGCTCAGGAAGCTCAAACTGCCCAAGGAGCTGCTGATACAGTTCTGCAGAAGAATCATTGAGTCTGTCATCTGCACCTCTGTAACTGTCTGGTTCGGTTCTGCAACCCAACAGGACCGACACAGACTTCAGAGGAGAATCAGAACTGCAGAAAAAGCAATTGCTGCCAACCTGACTTCCATTGAGGACCTGTATACTGCATGAGTCAAAGAGGGTGGGGAAAATATTGACTGACCCCTCACATCCTGAACACAAACTGTTTCAACTCCTACCCTCAAAACGTCACTACAGAGCACTGCACACCAAGACAACTAGACACAACAGTTTTTTCCCGAACGCCATCACTCTACTAAACAAATAATTCCCTCAACACTGTCAGACTTTCTACTAAATCTGCACTTCTATTCTACTAGTTTTTCTCATCATTCCTATCACCCATTTCCTCCCATGTTGATTGTATGACTGTAACTTGTTGCTTATATCCTAAGATTTTATTAATATTGCTTCTTCATTGCTTATTTGACCCCTATGACAATCATTAAGTGTTGTACCACATGATTCTTGACAAATGTATATTTTATTTTATGTATGCTGAGAGCATCTGCACCAAGACAAATTCCTTGTGTGTCCAATCACACTTGGCCAATAAAATTCTATTCTATTCTATTCTATTAGGAGCACACATGCAGCACATCTGGGCGGGTGCGTGGAACCTGATTTGGGGCAAACCAGTAGCAACCCACAACTGGCTTGAAATGAGAAAACAAAACTCTTGGGAACACGCTTCTAAAATCCATCTCTGCTGCAGCGCTGATGAAATCGCTTGTTTATCAAACGTGAGAAGTGGCTTGTTTTTTTTTTCCAGGGACACAAATTAAACCACACACACACACACACAGCTCCTGTTTTTATTGGGCTTTGAGTAACTGCCCAGCACCTCTTGGCTTTAAATAGTTGCCAACCTGGAGAAAGCGAACTGTTCTCCAATCAATCTGAACCGCTGAGTCATTGGCGCCATCCATCACAAGAAACATAAATACTGCTTGGCTGGGAAAAACACAAACCGCGGAGGAGAAAATGGTCTGCTTCTACCCACAATCCTTCGCGAGAGACCCTCGCCTATCTCTCTGCCTCCCACCCTCTCTCCCTCCAGGAGAGAACCTTCTCAGATCAAAAGTTCCTGCTGGAGGAAGTTCTTTTGGGCCATGGTTGGCCGTTCACTTCGTTTTTTTTTACTCCCTGTTGCAAACATTTATCACTCCTAGGTTGGCTTCGGTGAAAATCGAGCTGGAATTTAAGAGCTGACACCGAAAGAATTGTAGGAACTATCTGTGTAAGATACGTTGAGGAGCCATTGATTAGATGTTTCCAATCACAGACGGCCAACAGCCATGGATTTAGTGGGCAAAAGGGCCCCATTGATTTAAAGGTTCATGGCCTCAACTATTAGGTCCATGTGAACCAGTATCAGGTTGCTAACAGTTATTAGAGCAATGAAAAAACTACAAAAACTTAGAGCTTGGAAAACATTCTTTGCAGGGAGTAACAAGAAAAATGCTTGCAATCAGGTAAGAGCTGGGAATAGCATTAGCACATGGTTAGGGCTGGAAAGAAACATTTGGAGCAAGTTAGAGTAATGAAAAAAGCCCTGCAAAGACTTAAGGCTTGAAAAACATTCTTTGCAAAGAGTAACAATGAAGGAACCTGCAAGGTAAGAGCTCGGAAGATGGTTAGCACCTAGTTAGGGCTGGGAAAATAAAGCTACTTTCAGAGTATAAGACACACCTGATTTTTCAGCCTCTTTTAGGGAGGGAAAAGGTACGTTTTATACTCCAAAAAATACGGTATTCCAGAAAAAAGTCACCCAAGTAGGATCTCAGTAAATATTTACCCTTTCTCATTCGGCATTCGTAATGGCCGTTATCTTACAACACAATCTTATAAAGGCAAAATATCTCCCGGTGACTTTAATAGCAATCCTAACAATACTCTGGGCACAATCTCCTTGGGGATTACTGTGAATTGCTTCTGAGCAGTTATAAAAATGTGGGGATTATGGATCCGATCAAGGATACTCTTGTAGAATTTGTAACAGCCGCCACTGGGAGTATTGTGCAAACCGTCTGCTAGGAAGACTCAATCCTTCTTTTAAGGAGCCGCAGGAAACTGTTGGATATTATTTTAAATTTAAACAAACAAATAAATAAATCTCCTAAATATTCAAAGGTCAAGGATCCCAGCATCTGATCTCACCAGAAGCCAGGTTAGTGTGGTTGCATTTCCTCCCAGGAGATATCTAGAGAGGTCCCACAGAGGCTTCTCCCCGCCTTTTCTGGCCCTTTTTCCTCCCAGGAGATTCCTAGAGAGGCCCCACGAAGGCTTCTCCCTGCTTTTTCTGGCCCCATTTCCTCCCAGGAGATTCTCAGAGAAGCCCCATGGAGGCTTCTCCTCACCTTTTCCGGCTCTGTTTCCTCCCAGGACATTCCTAGAGAGGCCCCATGGAGGCTTCTCCCTGCCTTTTCCAGCTCTGTTTCCTCCCAGGACATTCCTAGAGAGGCCCCACAGAGGCTTCTCCCCGCCTTTTCTGGCCCTTTTTCCTCCCAGGACATTCCTAGAGAGGCCCCATGGAGGCTTCTCCTCACCTTTTCTAGCTCTGTTTCCTCCCAGGAGATTCCTAGAGAGGCCCCACGGAGGCTTCTCCCCACATTTTCCAGTTACAGTTTCGGAAGCTCAGGTTTGTAAGTGGAAAATGGTTCTTGAGAAGAGGCAAAAAACCTTGAACACCCGGTTCTTATCTAGAAAAGTTCGTAAGTAGAGGCGTTCTTAGGTAGAGCAACCACTGTACTTCTCTCTGGGGTCCCCCATCAACCCATCTTTTCATTAAGACTCAGGGAAAAAAATCCATTAATGGTTTCCATAAACATAGTCTTGCCCCAAGACATTTATGTAGGGACTAAAACAGAAGAAAGCAAGGTTCCCTCACCTGCTGCTTTATTATTTTTTTTAACCAAACCTAACTTCAAGACCGGGCATTAAATCTCACAATACTTTTCTTCCCGCTGGGCAGTGAAAATGCCATAATGATAGCACACGAACAGACGCGCCATTTGCTCTCATTCAAAACACCCCACACCAGCGGCTGGAGGTGACCTTCAAGCGGGCTAATGGTAGGGCCGTCCGTCCATAAACATCCCATTAAATAAATCGGCTTCCATTTCTTTCCGCTTCCAGGAAGGATTCACGCTGGTGCTGTCGAAACACCTTCCCTCTAATGGCGGCGGTTTCTCTCCGCAGATTTCGACGGCCGAATTTCATGTCACCGTCCCTGTTTTTTTCCACTTTCTTTCTCCCTTTCTTCCCCCAGATGTAACGAGAGCCGATTGGGGTCCGTTTTTGACACATGGCAACTCCAAATCTCAACTAGCAAATGCTCTGTCCTACACATTGGGAAGAAGAAGCTGAACTCCAAATACGAACTGAATAATCAAATGATCACAGATAACCCCCACTCGGTTAAAGACCTTGGTATACTAATAACAAAAGATTTAAGTGCCAAAGCCCCCTGCAACAATATAGCCAAGAAGGCTTCAAGAGTTGTAAACCTAATCCTACGTAGCTTCTGCTCTGGCAATCTCACACTACTTACCAGAGCTTACAAAACTTTTGCCAGACCCATCCTCGAATGCAGCTCATCTGTTTGGAACCCATATCGTATCTCAGACATTAACACCCTTGAAAATGTCCAAAGATACATCACCAGAAGAGCCCTTCACTCCTCCACTCGAAATAGAATACCCTACGAGACTAGACTTTCAATCCTGGGCCTAGAAAGTTTAGAACTAAGATGCCTTAAACAAGATCTAAGTATTGCCCACAAGATCATATGCTGCAACGTCCTGCCTGTTGGCGACTACTTCAGCTTCAACCACAACAACACAAGAGCACACAACAGATTTAAACTTAATATTAACCGCTCCAAACTTGACTGCAAAAAATATGACTTCAATAACCGAGTTGTCGAAGCGTGGAACTCATTACCGGACTCCATAGTGTCATCCCCAAACCCCAACACTTTACCCTTAGATTATCTACGGTTGACCTATCCAGATTCCTAAGAGGTCGGTAAGGGGCGAGTACAAGTGCACTAGAGTGCCTTCCGTCCCCTGTCCTATTGCTCTCCTATATCTCCTATTCCCTTCTTCTATTCCTATATTTCTTCTATTCTTTCATTGATATGTTCTATTCCTATATCTTCTTTTCTATTATTTCTTAGATATATTTTACTATGAGTATCTCCTCTATAACCTTCATCATGTATTTTACTATGTGTATATAGATATATACCCACTAAAACCCTCATTGTGTATTGGACAAAATAAATAAATAAAAATAAATAAATAAAAATTAGCACAAAGGGGAGGGGGGAAAAGCACAAGAGATGCCTTCACTTGGCTGGATCTTATCTCTGGTGACATCTCAGTGTTGGGATGTGTTGCTTAACAAGGACTTCATTGTAATTTTTTTCCCCCTCCGGGTTAAATTGGTTCCTTTTTTGGAATTGTTTTCTTTCCTCACCTGCCATCTTCTTCAACCTGTGAGGTTGTTTCTCGTTTCGAGTTTGGCTCTTCTGAAAAGGGCAAAGCGTTTGGCTTTGAAAGGGCAGTTTTGAAAGGCTGTCCCTGGCTTCCAAACACTTCACATCTTGAGAATGGAAGACTCTTTATTCTTGTGGGCCAAGTCAACAATGTCACAGCTTGGAAGGGTTATTGGGGAGCCCTCAGAATGCAAAGGTGACCTTGACAGGGGAGGACCTTGGGGATTTCAAGTCTTTGTCCCCTGCGGCCCACAAGAAGGGACTTCCAAGAGCATTAACAGAATACAGTGGTACCTCTACTTACGAACTTAATTTATTCCGTGACCAGGTTCTTAAGTAGAAAAGAAGTTTGTAGAAGAAGCATTTTTTCCCATAAGAATCAAATAATAAAGCAAATAATGCGTGCAATTGGGGAAACCACAGGGAGGGTGGAGGCCCTGCTTCCTCCCAGGAGATTCCTAGAGAGGCCCCATGGAAGCTTCTCCACACCTTTTCTGGCCCTGTTTCCTCCCAGGAGATTCCTAGAGAGGCCCCATGGAAGCTTCTCCACACCTTTTCCGGCCCTGTTTCCTCCCAGGAGATTCCTAGAGAGGCCCCATGGAGACTTCTCCACGCCTTTTCCAGCCCTGTTTCCTCCCAGGAGATTTATAGAGAGGCCCCACAGAGGCATCTCCCCACCTTTTCCGGCCCTGTTTCCTCCCAGGAGATTCCTAGAGAGGCCCCATGGAGGCTTCTCCCTGCCTTTTCTGGTTACAGTTTCAGAGGCTTGGGTTTGTAAGTGGAAAATGGTTCTTGAGAAGAGGCAAAAATATATTGAACACCTGGTTCTTATCTGGAAAAGTTCGCAAGTAGAGGCGTTCTTAGGTAGAGGTACCACTGTAATAAAATAATTTCTCAGACATTCAAATCATGATTGTGCCAGAGATGCTCTTCAAAGGGCAACTGAACTTTCTCAGCTTTTCCTGAAAAATCATTTTGGTTCTCATGCAAGAAGCTCGTTCTGTTCTAGTCTCAGAGTCTTGATGAATAACCAACTAAATATGAGCCAGCAATGTGCAGCGGAGGCTAAAAAAGCCAACACAATCTTAAGCTACATCAACAGAGAGATGCTTAGGGCTTCAGACTTAGGGCTTGGAAAACGTTCTTCACAGAGAGTAACAATGAAAGAGCTTGCAAGCAAGCAAGAGCTGGGAATAGTTAGCACCTGGTTAGGGCTGGAAAGAAACTTATTCAGAGCAAGTTAGAGTAATGGAAAAAAACCCTGCAAAGACTTAGGACTTGGAAAACATTCTTCACAGAGAGTAACAATGAAAGAGTTTGCAAGCAAGCAAGAGCTGGGAATAGTTAGCACCTGGTTAGGGCTGGAAAGAATCTTATTCGGAGCAAGTTAGAGCAATGGGGAAAAAATCCTGCAAAGACTTAAGGTTTGGAAAACATTCTTCACAGAGAGTAACAATGAAAGAGCTTGCAAGCAAGCAAGAGCTGGGAATAGTTAGCACCTGGTTAGGGCTGGAAAGAATCTTATTCGGAGCAAGTTAGAGCAATGGGGAAAAAATCCTGCAAAGACTTAAGGTTTGGAAAACATTCTTCACAGAGAGTAACAATGAAAGAGCTTGCAAGCAAGCAAGAGCTGGGAATAGTTAGCACCTGGTTAGGGCTGGAAAGAATCTTATTCGGAGCAAGTTAGAGCAATGGGAAAAAAATCCTGCAAAGACTTAAGGTTTGGAAAACATTCTTTGCAGAGAGTAACAATGAAAGAGCCTGCAAAGTAAGAACTGGGAAGATCGTTAGCAGCTAGTTAGAGCTGGGGGGAAAAAAGCTACATTCAGAGAATAAGATGCACCTGAATTTTCAGCCTCTTTTAGGGAGAAAAATTGTACGTCTTATACTCCGAAAAATACGGCAACTTGACTCCACAGATGGCACTCCTCAAAGACAGGCGAACTCTAGAGTGTTGGCTTAATAAGAGCATAACACATCAGGCGGCTGTCACGGTATGTCGGTAGAAACGAGGAGCTTGTTTTCGGCACTTTGTGGTTCCGCCTGCTGATGAGCACTCAGAAATGCTAATAGATTCAGAGTCGGTTTCCGAACTGCTGCTCTGCTGCTGGAGGCTAAAAATAGCCTCCTGTGGTGCACCGCGGTTGGAAATCGCACTTGTTGATCCAACTTTCTGTAGGAACAGACGAGGAGGCAAAGCTCCATCTGATTTCGACCGGGCTGTTTTCGGAGAGAGTTGTTTTCCTTTTCTGGATTCCGTCTTCCTCTTTCAAACGTCCCAGTGACCAGTTAGGGCTCACAGGGTCAGCCTTCTCATTGGTCCCGCCATCTTTGGTGCTACTAATAAGATTTTAAGATTTCAGATTTATTAGATTTGTATGCCGCCCCTCTCCGAAGACTCAGGGCGGCTCACAACAACAACAATACAATACATAGAATACAAATAATAATATTAATAATTAATATTAATTTATTGGATTTGTATGCCGCCCCTCTCTGTAGACTCGGGGCGGCTAACAACAATGATAAAAACAGCATGTGACAATCCAATAATAAAACAGCTAAAAACCCTTATTTATAAAAACCAAACATACACACAAACATACCATGCATAACTTGTAATGGCCTAGGGGGAAGGAATATCTCAACTTCCCCATGCCTGGCGGTATAAATGGGTCTTGAGTAGTTTACGAAAGACAGGGAGGGTGGGGGCAGTTCTAATCTCCAGGGGGAGTTGGTTCCAGAGGGCCAGGGCCGCCACAGAGAAGGCTCTTCCCCTGGGGCCCGCCAAATGACATTGTTTAGTCCAATAGAGTTTTTAAAAAATGAGATTTAAAACCCATAGATATTAAAAGCAATCATTACTGCACAATCACACCATTCTCATATATTACAGTCAGGAAAAAAAGTGGTGGTGGGGGAAGAGATAGTTATTCCCCCCATGCCTGGCGACATAGATAGGTCTTCAACATCTTGCGGAAGGCAGGAAGGGTAGGGTCAATTCGAATCTCCAGGGCAAGTTGATTCCAAAAGGCCGGGGCCACCACAGAGAAGGCGCTTCCCCTGGGTCCTGCCAAATGGCATTGTTTAGTCGATGGGACCCAGAGAAGGCCAACTCTGTGGGACCTGATTGGCCACTGGGATTCATGCGGCAGAAGGCGGTCCCGGAGGTATTCTGGTCCGACATGCCGACTAATGTGCCCTCTAAGGCCATCACGGGCATGTGGCCAAGTTTCCAAGCATAGAACCTCGCAGCTCATCAAGATATATAATATGTGAATTTAGAAGGTGGGTTTTGCGCCTTTTTTTATTTTTCCAACAACCTGACATGAATTATAGCACATTTTTCACTGGAGGTAGAAAACAGCATTGAGGCACCCTGCTTCTTCGCTCCCTTATTGCCCGTTTATTCCGATTTGGTTCCTTCTTCTCTTTTCAAACGCCAGCAGCCTTTCCCCCACCCCAAAAAATAGACCCCACCCTTCCAAGCGCCTGGTCTGTTTTGCTATCAATTCATTTTTTAATTAACAGCATTGATTGCTGCTTTAGGTTACAGTGTCTTAATTGTGCATAAGTTTATAGTCGATATGATGGGTTTTATTGCCGAAATAATCTACTCTCTCGAGGGCCGTGCACATCAAAGAGCCCTGCTGACACGTACGAAAATGATAACTTAGCATCAGGGCTAAGAGTTTTGAGCAGATCATCCATCATGTATTTACCTAATTTCATTTTTTCCCCCTTTTTATACAGAAGATTAAGCTACTGGCTGCCATCTGCTTCATCTTGTAAAACTGACATCTTTGAAGTTAGCTGACCTGCAAAAAAAATCCCGTCCATCTCATTTTGGCCTTGGTTCGTAATTTCCTGTACATACAACCACTTGGGTGGGTGGGTGGGTTTGACTCATTCTTGTAGCCTCAGAATGAATTGAGATTCTACCCTGAAATGTAGTTTATTTTCTTCTTATTGAAAGTCACGTAATCTCAACGGAAACCAGTTGGATCTGCATTGCAGCAGCGTGGAACAAATAGATGGGGTTTGCAAAAGAGATGGGGGACGTGAAGCTTTCCTACTAGTAAGTGATGGGCTCCTACGGGTACGGCCAGGTATGCAGAACAGGTAATAAAATTTTGGCCATGCATGTAGAACCTGTAGTAAAATTTTGGGCAGGTTTGCAGAACCTGTAGTAAAATTTTGGTCAGGTATGCAGAACAGGTAGTAAAATTTTGGCCAGGCATGCAGAACCAGTAGTAAAATTTTGGCCAGGTTTGCAGAACCTGTAGTAAAATTTTGGCCAGACATGCAGAACCAGTAGTAAAATTTTGGTCAGGTTTGCAGAACCTGTAGTAAAATTTTGATATATTTTTTTCCTTTTCCCCCCTTCTGGGCTCTGGGTATGTTTTTCCTATCGCAGTAAATGAGGTTGAATATGTATAATTTTAGAAGAGCTGTGCGTGTGGGTACATACCCCTACAGTTTATAGAGTAGATAATGTATATTTTTGTGTGCCTGTGTGTAATATGTATGTACATATAGGGCATATATACATAGAATTAAATAGTATATTTTGGATGTTGAGTAATAGTAAATGGATAGGGAAATTGTATCGCTTTGAGGCGAGGTGAGGCACCCTAACCCTAACCCAAACTCTTGACGTGAGTAACGTTAAGTTGGCCACCTTTAAGCCAGTCACATGACCTTTAAGCCATCCCCTAGTCACATGATCATCAAGCCACTCCCACCTGGTCACATGGCCGGTAAGGCACACCCACAAAATAAGCCAAGCCCATAGTGCGGTAGTAAAAAAGTTTGTAGCAAATTTCCTCAATTCTTCACTTCCGCAGGTGTAGATTCAATCCTGGACACTGGAAGTATGGGCTACGATTTAGGAGATGACAGGTAGCATATTATGGTGTAGAAGGCCTGGGGACATCTTGCCTTAACCCTCATTCATCCAAGAGGTCAAATATCTGCAACTCCATCAGAGTTACTGGTCAGAAAGATGAAGGGGGGGGTCAGTCTAGTCTCCAAAGAATCAGAAGGCAGGATAAGAATGAAAAGAAGGACCAGGGGAGACAGGATAGCAGCCTTCCAATATCTCAGGGGTTGCCCCAAAGAAGAGGGAGCCAAGCTATTCTCCAAAGCATCTGGGGGTAGATAAGAAGCAATGGGTGGAAACTAAACAAGGAGAGAAGCAACTTAGAACTAAGGAGAAATTTCCTGACAGTCAGAACAATTCATCAGTGGAACAGCTTGCCACCAGAACTTGTGAATGCTCCAACACTGGAAGATTTTTTAGCAGATGTTGGCTAACCATCTGTCGGAAGTGGTTTAGGGTTTCCTGCCTAAGCAGGGGGTTGGACTAGAAGACCTCCAAGGTCCCTTCCAACTCTCTCATTTTGTTAAGGATGAATTGCTTAGATACCCTGTTTATTCACTTCAATGTTTCTGGGCTCCTACATTGACACGATGTGAGTGCCATTCTAAGCAGAACCTGGTTCATTAAAAAATGATGCGGTCCACATCCTTGATCTAAGCCTCTAGACCTTTCCTTGTCCTCTGTGTTTCTTGCCGCTATAGATCCTGGACTCTGCTCGCTGAATTTTGCAGTAAGACCATTGAATTGCCACAGGAAGAGCTCATTCCTCAACTCCACAGCGGCACTGCCTAAATTCTGAAGGCCAAAACTGACACTGATGCATTGATGGTGACTATTTGCAGCATCTGAAGAGCAAGGTTTGAGTCTCCCAAGACTGTGAGATGTTGGCTTTTGTCCCAAGCCGGTGAGAAGATTCTCCTTGCCTCCTACAGATGTTGGAAATTACCCCACCTCAGAAGACCCTCACTCAGAGTCCTATTCCAAGTTGACTCCCATCCATTGCCTGGTTTTATAGCGTTCGATCCATACAAATTATACGAGGGTTATCCAGAACGTAAGGTTACAAGGCATGTATCTCTCGTGGAGAATGTTCGTGGGAGAAGTTGGTACAATGGTCCCTCTTCTTACGAACTTAATTCGTTCCATGACCAGGTTCTTAAGTAGAAAAGTTTGTAAGAAGAAGCAATTTTTCCCATAGGAATCAATGTAAAAAGCAAATAATGTGTACGATTGGGGAAACCACAGGGAGGGTGGAGGCCCTGTTTCCTCTCAGGAGATTCCTAGAAAATATTATTTGACTGAAAGAGTAGTAGAACAAACTTCCAGCAAACGAGGTTGGTAAAGCCACAGGAACTGAATTTAAACATCTCTGGGACAAACATATATCCAGGAAATAGTATAAGGGCAGACGAGATGGACCATGAGGTCTTTTCCTGCTGTCAGTCTTCTATGTTTCTATGTTATAGATTAGATTAGATTTATTGGATTTATATGCCGCCCCTCTCCGTAGACTCGGGGCGGCTCACAACAATGGTAAACAATACATAGTAACAAATCTAATATTTAGCAATCTAAATTAAAGTTTTAAGTTAAAAAATCCAAAAGAAACCCCAATATATAAAAAACAAGCAGACAGTCGAATCATACACAAAAACTACATGGACAAGGGGGAGATGTTTCAATTCCCCCATGCCTGACAGCAGAGATGGGTTTTAAGGAGTTCCCGAAAGGCAAGGAGGGTGGGGGCAATCCTAATCTCCGGGGGGAGCTGGTTCCAGAGGGTCGGAGCCATCACAGAGAAGGCTCTTCCCCTGGGTCCCACCAGACGACATTATTTAGTCGACGGGACCCAGAGAAGACCCACTCTGTGGGACCTAACCGGTTACTGGGATTTGTGCGGCAGAAGGCGGTCCCGGAGATATTCTGGTCCGGTGCCAGGAAGGGCTTTATAGGTCATAACCAACACTTTGAATTGTGACCGGAAATTGATCGGCAACCAATGCAGACTGCAGAGTGTTGATGTAACATGGGCATGCCTTGGGAAGCCCATGATTGCTCTCGCAGCTGCATTCTGCACGATCTGAAGTTTCCGAACACTTTTCAAAGGTCGCCCCATGTAGAGAGCATTACAGTAGTCGAACCTCGAGGTGATGAGGGCATGAGTGACTGTGAGCAGTGACTCCCGGTCCAGGTAAGGCCGCAACTGGTGCACCAGGCGAACCTGGGCGAATGCCCCCCTCGCCACAGCTGAAAGATGTTTCTCTAATGTGAGCTGTGGGTGGAGGAGGATGCCCAAGTTGCGGACCCTCTCTGAAGGGGTCAATAATTCCCCCCCCCCCAGAGTTATGGACGGACAGATGGAATTGTCCTTGGGAGGCAGAACCCACAGCCACTCCGTCTTATCCGGGTTGAGCTTGAGTCTGTTGATTATATCTTGTAGCTGTGAGTTCCTAGGGAGAGAAGCGTAGGGTGTGAACAAAGAGCTGTTTTCTCATTTCAGGCAGGAAACGGCTGCAATCTATCCTAATAATACCAAAGCGTGGTTTCTTCCACTGTGGCCGGAGTGTAATTTAATGCACATCAATCATATCGCTCTATCTCTATTTCTGAAAATGCATTTTGTTCCCTGAGCACAAAAAAAAGGAGAGAGAAACCATCTCAAAAACAAATTAGCTTTTTCTCCTGGGAGGTTTAGGCCCAGTACTCTTAGCCTGCGGACTCTCCGGGAATCAGTGTATTTGTAGCGGTGCAGAAAGATTTGACCAGTTTACCGCCATCAGCCATATTCGGCAAAGCGTTGAACCGAGCAACATTTTCACTCAACTTGTCTTAGGGACCATGTTGAACACCTTCAAATGCCACCCCTCCCCTCCATCCTCTTGCTAGCAGTTCTTCAGATGAAAGTCTTAGGCAGACCTGTATTTAATCCCCAGATTCTGCCTTGTTGTGTAAGGTTTTTGTTTTGTTTTGTTCCTGCAGCACAAATCTTGGTGTGTGCTTAACTTCCACTTCTATTCTTGCTTGCGGTAATGAGTGGGTTCATGTGTGCGTGTTTTCCTGGCATCTTTATTCAACAGACTAAACAAAGGCCATTCTTTGGGCTTTTAGCTTTAAAAAGCAACACTGTTCCACGTGCCTGTTTGGAGCTTTGGAGAATCACAGAATGGCAGAGTTGGTCGGGACCTTGGAGGTCTTGTAGTCTAAGCCCCTGTGGGATAGGAACACTCACAACTTCTCTCCAGCTAGAAGACACAATTGTTTGCATTATTCTGATAGGGCTGAAGTCTACAACTTTGCCAGGGTAAAAACATGATTGACTTAAAGGCCTAAAAATCCTTTAAAGTGGATATGCTAGCAACCTCTTCTTTGGTACTCTACTTAACTGCTCTGAAGATACCATCCAACACGATTCATCACTTACTCTGCTGCATCTCCAAAGGGCTTTGCCATTCTTAACCCACCCTCCTTGCCTTTCGTAAACTCCTCAAAACCCACCTTTGCCACCAGGCATGGGGGAATTGAGACATCTCCCCCGGGCCTATACAATTTATGCATGGTATGTCTGTGTGTATGTCTGCTTAATAACGGGTTTTTTAAAATGTTTTTAAATTATTAGATTTGTCATGAATTGTTTTATTACTGTTGTGAGCCGCCCTGAGTCTATGGAGAGGGGCGGCATACAAATCTAATTAATAATAATAATAATAATAATAATAATAATAATAATAATAGGCAAACATAATTCGCTGCTACATCACACAGTCTTAGGTGCTTGGGAAGCGCCCGACTGGTGATGAAATACGAAATCCAGCATAGTGATCTCGTTTGCTGTGTTGTACTGACATAATAATAATAATAAACAATAAATCGAAGTGGTACCCGCTCCTCGGTGATGTTGGTTAGAGGCCCAAGATTGGGCATCCTGGCTATTTTTCCATTGTAGGTCATTGATGAGCCTGGGATGGCCTTGTAGGCACCAGAAAGAGGAAGAGGAAGAGGAAGAAGAGGTTTGCCACAGGAAAGAACCGGCCGCTCACCAAAATGCCCCATTAAGAGTTTTCTGCTCTGGACCAGTCGCCAAAGGGAAGGATTCTGTGCACGCACAAACACACACACACACACACCAACGCAGCCTCCTCTGGCCCTCGGCTCCTCTTTGGAGCAGATGTCATCATTTTGCGAGCACGCTAGTCAAAATCACTTGGAGATAGGGAAATGAGAGCTGAAGCGCGCAGCTGCCGGAGAGCTCCGGGGCCCACTGGGTCTGCCTGGCGAAGAAGAACAGAGAGCAACAAGCCAGCGAAGAGACAGCTGGGAACGTTCGTCGAATGGAGGGCTTGTGTGTTGTGTGTGTTTGTGCATTTGTGTGCGCATGGCGCGTGCAACTGGATTACTTAGCAACAAGGCTGCTGAGGGCTAAGAGGCGCTGTGTACATTTGGTTACCAGGTTCAAGCTTCCGATATTTGGTTCTTGGGTTGCGGAACTCCGGAAGGTCCCCGAGTTGAGCTTTGAGGAAGGTCCAGTGATGGGCGCCTATGGGTGCGGTCAGGTAGAAAGATTTTGAATTTTTTAATTTTTTCCCTTCTGGGCTCTGGGTCTGTTTTTCCTATCGCAGTAAATGAGGTTGAATGTGTATAATTTTAGAAGAGCTGTGCATTGGTGTGTGTACATATACATACAGTTTATATAGTAAATAATGTATATTATTGTGTGCTTGCTTGTAACCCGGATTGTGGGGGCAATATGCTGGCTCTGTTAAAAAAGTGCTATTGCTAACATGTTGTAAGCCACCCTGAGTCTAAGGAGAAGGGCGGCATAAAAATCGAATGAATAAATGAATAAATAAATAATACGTATGTACACATAGGGCATATACACATCAAATTAAATAGTATACAGTGGTCCCTCTACTTACGAACTTAATTCGTTCCGTGACCAGGTTCTTAAGTAGAAAAGTTTGTAAGAAGAAGCAATTTATCCCATAGGGATCAACGTAAAAGCAAATAAGGCGTGCGATTGGGGAAACCACAGGGAAGGTGGAGGCCCTGTTTCCTCCCAGGAGATTCCTAGAGAGGCCCCACGGAGGCTTCTCCCTGCCTTTTCCAGCCCTGTTTCCTCCCAGGAGATTCCTAGAGTGGCCCCACGAAGGCTTCTCCCCGCTTTTTCCAGCCCTGTTTCCTCCCAGGAGATTCCTAGAGAGGCCCCACGGAGGCTTCTCCCTGCCTTTTCCAGCCCTGTTTCCTCCCAGGAGATTCCTAGAGAGGCCCCATGGAGGCTTCTCCCCGCCTCTTCCGGCCCTGTTTCCTCCCAGGAGATTCCTAGAGAGGCCCCACGGAGGCTTCTCCCCACCTTTTCTGGCTCTGTTTCCTCCCAGGAGATTCCTAGAGGGGCCCCACGGAGGCTTTTCCCTGCCTTTTCCGGCCCTGTTTCCTCCCAGGAGATTCCTAGAGAGGCCCCATGGAGGATTCTCACCACCCTTTCCAGTTACAGTTTCAGAGGCTTGGGTTTGGAAAATGGTTCTTGAGAAGAGGCAAAAAAATCTTGAACACCCGGTTCTTATCTAGAAAAGTTCGTGAGTAGAGGCCTTTGTAGGTAGAGGGACCACTGTATTCAATGAGAATATTTCATCCATTCAGACCTAGGATGTGTTATTTGAGTGTTCCCTTTATTTTTTGGAGCAGCATATATTTTTGTGTGCCTGTGTGTAATATGTATGTACACATCTGGCATATATACATAGAATTAAATTGTATATTTTGGATGTTCAGTAATAATAAATAGAGAGGGAAATTGTATCTCTTTGAGGAGAGGAGAGGCCAGCCACCCTAACCTAAACCCTTGATGTGAGTGACATCAAGTTGGCCACCTTTAAGCCAGTCACATGACCTTTAAGCCACCTCCCCCTGGTCACATGGCCATCAAGCCACTCCCATCTGGTCACATGGCCGGTGAGCCACACCCACAAAATAAGCCACACCCACAGTGTGGTAGTAAAATGTTTTGCAGTCCTTCATTGGACTGGTCGAATGTCATAGGATTAATTTTTGCTACCGGTACGATGCCCTTGAATGTTTCTGTAGGAACCCACGACTGAGTATCTGTCGTGTAATATTCTGATGCATTTCAACTGAAAACAGAGACAGTAAGAGGTGCCCATGCCAACCTCGTCCACCCCAAATAATGACCCCAAACAAAGAAGACGAGACCAACCACGCAGTGATAGAAGCTTGGTTTTTTTTCTCTTTTTTCTAAAATCCATGATTAAAACCTGGTACAAACAGGTGAATATATAGATATATTTCTTTTAGTAGATGTAATTTTTTTTTCATTTTCTTCTCTCTCTCTCTCTCTCTCGTTATACAGCAAATATAGAATTTCTTTTCTCTCTATACAATAGGATGGTTTTACAATGCAACGTTCCAACAGATCCTTTCACCCCCCACCCCCAAAAAATAAAATCTTAAAAAAATTTGCACAAATGGGACTTCAGGCGGAGTAAATAGTCTAAACTGGAAGACTCCATTTGCAAAAGGCCCAAAAGGATGGTCTTTCTTTCTTTCTTTCTTTCTTTCTTTCTTTCTTTCTTTCTTTCTCTTTCTCTCTCGCTCTCTTTTTTTAAACAACGGGCGGGAAAAAACCTGATCTTTCTGCTTCCTTTTCATTCGGTTGTTGTTGTTTTTTTTACATTTTGGTTACTCAAAGGATGAAGACAAAGCTGTACAGAGTCCACAAAATTCACAGAATAAGGAGTCATGCGATGCAGTTGTGATTACGCCACACTCCTTTCGTATTTTCTGTCTGGCTCTCTCAAATATTCTTGCGCTTCCTCCTCTCTGAAAACTCAATTTGACTCGTGTGTGTCTGTGTGTGTGTGTTTTACCAAAAGAATTTGTTTTATTTTTCCCCACCCCACAGTTTATTTTAATGTTTAAGCATCTTTCCTTTCGCTACTCTCCTCGCCCCTTTTCTAAATCCGGCCTCAGCGAGACCATAATCCCAAGTATTGCTCTCTTACACTCCCTTTCTCTCCTCTCTGCTCTAGAATAATGATAGATTCCTCAGAGTTCTTTCTTTCTTTCTTTCTCTCTTTCTTTCTCTCTTTCTTTCTCTCTTTCTTTCTCTCTTTCTTTCTTTCAAAGATAAGTCTGGATTAAAAATAATAGCTGCTGCTGATTTTTTTTGTTTTCTGTTTTTTTTTTGTTTTTCTTTTGGTCCGTGGTTAAGTTACGCGCTCAAGACTTGTGCTGGGCGGAAACCCCTTTCCAATAATCTAAGATGTCGTGCAGGTCTTCGTCTTTGGCGAACTGGACCTTTTTCCGCAGGGCGTGGCCGGCCGCCATGTATTCCTCCTCGTCCTCTTTGTGCCGCTTGTGGTTCAGTTTGAAACGCTCCCAGATGCTCCTGGAGGGTTTACACGTGTACTCGGGGCTGGAGGTGTAGCTCAAGTTATGGTACTGCGGAGAGAGCTGGGAGTAGGCCAAGTCTCTGGGGCGGGGCCTGGTCAAGGGCTCCAGGATGGAGGGCTTCCGCCCCCCCATGCCGTCGTGTTGCTCCCCTTGGTGGGACCCTGGGTAAGAATGCCGGTGCTCGCTGTACTGCCGGATCTTCTCAGCTTCGGAGCGTAAGACAGCCGCTGTCGGCGTCACAGTGAGGATGGTGTCGGTGGTTGGAGACGTCTTCTCGATATATTTGGCTTCTGACTTGTGGCCGGAGCCCTCGGAGCGGAAGGACCTGGGGCTCCGTATGGAGCCACTGGAAGAAGTGCTGGACCGCTTAGGAGGGACCTCGATGCTGTGGTGCCTCTGGAGAGGGTGGCTGTAGCTTTCCTTGTAGACGGGTGCTAGGAAGCTATGCTTGCTGGGGATCTGTTCGGAGAGCAGCACCAGCTGTGGCTCGACGGTGGACACCGCTCCCGACTTCACCCCCTGAAAGGAAGTAGATTCTGATTTCAAGGCATCGATGCAGTTGTTGATGATCTGGTTGACCTTGTCCACCTCTTTCGTGATGGTCGAGATCTCCGCCACGGAGCTCTGGCTATCTGGGGGCCTGGGGAGCTCCAACTCTCTCCTCTCGGGCTGTTCCCCCGTCCGTACCTCCATGTAGTTGCCCTTGGTAGCCTTGGGGGTCTCACTGCTGTCGATCAGCTTGTACTGCTCGACTTCTCCCACCGAGGGCAGGTAAGGGATGCGGGTCATGGTCTCACCGCCCAGCATCTGACCTTGGGAAAGTTGGGAGATGCTGGTGGTCTCCATTTCCGGCCCGTACTTCAACTCAATGATGGTCTTCTTCATGTTCACCGCTGCTTTTTTGTGCTTTTCTTCCTGGTGGCGCCTCTTCCGCAGGCAGTAGTACACCACCCCGAGCACAATCACCATGCCAAACAGGCACCCCAAGATCGTCATGATGTAGTGGGTGGCCGTTGAAGGCCTGGGTATCGGCTCTTCGGTGTTCTGTTTGTTGAGGTTGATGGTGAGGCAGGTGTAGTTGTACCTGGAGACCCGGTTGGAGGACATCACGCAGTAGGTGTAGTTTTCGTTCGGGCCCAGGTCCGTTAGCTCGATATCCTCTTTCTTCTTCAGCAGCTTCGCCAGGATATTGTAGCGGCCATTCTCGAACTGAGCCAGGGTGTACATCTTGCTGTAGGGCACCGGGATCTGCACACTCAACACAGCCGAGTTTTGGGTCACGTGCTTGACTTTCATGGTGGGATATAAACCGGGATCGATCACCGGGGTGTGCAAGGAAATTTGGGGCGTGGTGCCATCTCCGGAGAAACATTCCTCCTCTGGGCAGGGGCTCTCCGGAGGAGGGGTGGTCACCGGCTTTTTTTTGGGCGGGGTCAAGTAAGGTGGCATGGTGTAAGGGCCACCAGTGCAAAGAGAAGACAGCATGCCCAACGCATTGCGATATCCGCTCCGTCCTTGGCCCAGAAGGTAGTACCCGGAGTAGTCAGGTGGAGAGTCACACTGCATGCGGTCGTAAGTGCGGGTCATGTTGGTGAAGCCCTCAAGCCACTGAAGGAAGCCCAGGAGCTCGCAAGAGCAATAGAACGGGTTGCTGTAGAGTTCGCAGACCGAGAGTTTACTCAGCCCCCGGAAGGTGTTGCTGTCCAGCCGTTGGATCCTGTTCATGGACAAGTCAATGTTCATTATGTTGGGGCACTCCCCGAAGGCATTGGGGGTGACAGTCTCGATGAGGTTGGCCTGGAGGTAGAGGTACTCCAGCTTCCCTAAGCCCCGGAGGATCCCCTCTGTCAAGTTCCTCAAGCGGTTGTAGCCGAGTTGCAACACCTGCAGGTTGTATTGTCCTGAGAAGGCACCATCCTCGATAAACGAGATCTCGTTCTTGGTCAAGTTGAGGTATGTGAGGTTACTGAAGCGGCTGAGGGAGGAGAACTGGACACTCTTGATCTTGTTGTCGTTCAGCCTCAAGTCCAGAATGGTGCTGTTGATCTGCTGAGGAATGGACTCGTACGGGGGCTGGTTCTGGCTACAGATGGCCAGCCAGACGAAGCCCTTCTCTCCTTCGATCAGCCAGCAGTCGGCTCGGACCTCGCTCACGTAGAGGAGAGAGACAGCTGCCACATAGGTGCACAGTGCTGATGTCATGGCCCACCGATGGCCTGCCATTGAGAAGGGCCAACACCGAAAGGGGGGTTCTTACCCTTGATCGGTCAGAAGAGGGAAAGAGGCAACTCGGTCACGGCACAACCTTGCCTTGACTAGAGTTTCTTCAGGAGCTTGGTCATTCTTGCAACCTTCTCCATGGTGCTGAACCATGAAGAAGCATCCGGGATGGGTGAGTGGAGAGGAACCCAAGGACACGATGGTTACACCAGGGTCAAGGTTTTCCCACGTGCCATCAGCGAAGGCTCTGCGGCTGGGGAGTTGACCGTCTCACCCTCATCTAAGAGGGGCTTGGAAGTCACTCAGAATGTGGACCTGGAATGAAGAGGCCCTCGGTTCAGACATGAGCTTTGCTCTCCTTCTCGGGATTGCTTCTTCTGCCTTTCTTTCTGTCGCTGGCCTTCATTGGAGCGTTGGGTTCCTTCTCCATCCTTTCTTCTCTCCGGGCCTCTGGTTCCTCCAGAGATACAGAATCACAAGGCTGACCTGCCAATGAACAAGCAGAGAGAGAAAAAACATCAGCATGAAAGGGGCTCTGGGTAGGTAGGAAAGCAGAGTTTGGGGTTCCTCACTTGGGAATTACCAATTATCACCTCAAGGTTCGACTACTGTAATGCTCTCTACATGGGGCTACCTTTGAAAAGTGTTCAGAAACTTCAGATCGTGCAGAATGCAGCTGCGAGAGCAGTCATGGGCTTACCTAGGTATGCCCATGTCACACCAACACTCCGCAGTCTGCATTGGTTGCCGATCAATTTCCGGTCACAATTCAAAGTGTTGGTTATGACCTTTAAAGCCCTTCATGGCACTGGACCAAAATATCTCCAAGACCGCCTTCTGCCGCACGAATCCCAGCGACCGGTTAGGTCCCACAGAGTGGGCCTTCTCCGGGTTCCGTCAACTAAACAATGTCGGTTGGCGGGCCCCAGGGGAAGAGCCTTCTCTGTGGTGGCCCCGACTCTCTGGAACCAACTCCCCCCAGAGATTAGAACTGCCCCTACTCTCCTTGCCTTTCGTAAGCTCCTTAAAACCCACCTTTGTCGTCAGGCATGGGGGAACTGAGACATCTCCCCCGGGCATATACAATTTATGCATGGTATGTTTGTATGTATGTCTGCTTAGTAAATGGGATTTTTTAAATATTTTAAATTACAATTTAGATTTGTCATGGATTGTTGTATTCTGTTGTGAGCCGCCCCGAGTCTGCGGAGAGGGGCGGCATACAAATCTAAATAATAAATAAAATAAATTATGGAGATTCTCAATCGTCCAAGTCATGGTTGTCCCCAAGGTGCTTTTCCAGAAAGCAATTGGCCTTTTTTTGTTTTTATATTCTTGAAGCTGTTTCACATCTTATCCAAGATGCTTCCTCAGTTCTGAATGAGTTTCTTCTTTCATAAGAGCCGAACAAGTTTCTTAGATAAGAAGCGAAACATCTTCAAGAAAAACCAAAGGACGTCAGTCCACTTGCCTCTTGCAAAAACCCCTTTGGGACTTTCTTTCTAGATATGGACTTCAGCCTACCTGCACCCAGTCCACCACCCCAAGCATCTCTGCTTCTCCAAGTTTCTTCTTCTTCTTTTTTGTTGAAAAAACTTCATTGGTTTTTGAAAACATTTTCTTTAAAAACTATGACATAGTTATACTTTTAGTAGTTCTGCATTGATTCATAAAGAAAAGAAAACTAAACAATCACAGTTCTATATTCCATCACAATACTTTCATTCAAACATTATTTCTTTAACTCGATAGTCCATATTACAGTCTTCCCTCGATTTCCGCGGGGGATGCGTTCCGACACCGCCCGCAAAAGTCGAATTTCCGCGAAGTAGAGATGCGGAAGTAAATACACTATTTTTGGCTATGAACAGTATCACAAGCCTTCCCTTAACACTTTAAACCCCTAAACTGCAATTTCTCATTCCCTTAGCAACCATTTAGATTATTACTCACCATGTTTATTTATTAAAGTTTATTTTTAAAAAAATATTTATTAAAGGCAGACGAAAGTTTGGCGATGACATATGATGTCATTGGGCGAGAAAAAACGTGGTACAGGGGGGAAAACCGCGAAGTATTTTTTAATTCATATTTTTGAAAAATCGTGGTATAGACTTTTCGCAAAGTTCGAACCCGCGAAAATCGAGGGAACACTGAATATATTCCTGTTTACAATTGCATAATTTTTATCTTTTTGTTTCCATTTTTTACCATTTACATTGCTGCTAATTCTGATTATTGTCTATAATTTTCCTATTTGGTTTTCTTAATTGGATCCATTTGTACCATTGTTCCCATGTTTCATAGTTATTCTGATTTCTTTTGACCTCTTAGTTCCTATGTAAGTTTATCCATCTCGGAGCAATCGTAGATCTTATTCATTATTGCTTTTTCTGGAGGTATCTCAGTGTTTTCACAAAATTGGGCAAAGATGATCCTAGCTGTGGTGGTTATGTGCAATATAATTGGGTTTGATGTTCCTGGAGACATCTGTAATAATGGCAAATGATTTAGCTTTACTAGATAAGTGGTCAAAGCAACGGAAACTGCAGTTTAATGTTTCCAAATGTAAAATAATGCACTCGGGGAAAAGGAATCCTCAATCTGAGTACTGTATTGGGAGTTCTGTGCTAGCAAAAACTTCAGAAGAGAAGGATTTAGGGGTGGTGATTTCTGACAGTCTCCAAATGGGTGAGCAGTGCGGTCAGGTGGTAGGAAAAGCGAGTTGAATGCTTGGCTGCATAGCTAGAGGTATAACAAGCAGGAATAGGGAGACTGTGATCCCACTGTATAGAACGCTGCTAGGACCACATTTGGAATACCGTGTTCAGTTCTGGAGACGTCACCTACAAAGAAATATTGATAAAATTGAACAGGTCCAAAGACGGGCTACAAAAATAGTGGGAGGTCTTAAGCATAAAACTGATCAGGAAAGATTTCATGAACTCAGTCTGTCTAGTCTGGAGGACAGAAGGGAAAGAGGGGGACATGATCGAAAACATTTAAATATGTTCAAGGGTTAAATAAGGTTCAGGAGGGAAGTGTTTTTAATAGGAAAGTGAACCCAAGAACAAGGGGGCACAATATGAGGGTAGTTGGGAGAAAGATCAGAAGCAACATGATAAAATATTATTTTACTGAAAGAGCAGTAGATGCTTGGAACAAACTTCCAGCAGACGTGGTTGGTAAATCCACAGGAAATGAATGTAAACATGCCTGGGATAAACATAGATCCATCCTAAGATAAAATACAGGAAATAGTATAAGGGCAGACTCGATGGACCATGAGGTCTTTTTCTGCCGTCAATCTTCTATGTTTCTATATTTCTATATCGAGTTTCTGTTCTCCTTCTCACCCAGGTGAATTTCTCCATAAACCTAGGAGCCACTCGCTACAAAAAGAAAGCACGGATAAAACCCTGGTGATCCTTGACAAAGGATTTAATGTTTTATCTGTCAAAGAAATGGAGATTTTTGTTTCTCTGGTCTCCATTCCGCTTGCAAAACCGACGGTTAACGAGAACCGGGACTACTCGCTGGGTGTGAAATAATCCAAGGAGACATTTCTCAAATGGCCCAGCAAACATATATTAGTGATGAAGCCTCCACTAAATGGCTAAGTGTCCATTTTGTATATGTCAGGTGCAGTAAAGATGCTTTAAGGTAGATCCCCTCTTAATATTCTTCTTTTCCCTCGTCCTTTCCTGTTTTTCAAGCCCAGTTTCGAGACACCCGTTTGGATAAAACCCGGTCGGAATGACTGCAGAGGCTCTTGGTTTTGACCTAAAACGATGCACTAAGCTGGATTTTGCATTATGCACCAAATTGTCCTCCCGTTTCCTATTTTACGATCGTATGAGGAGACTCCAGGCAATTTCTCTCTCTCGCTGAGTCGCCTTTCGTGCAATTTTTAGGGGAGAAAAGGAGGTGGGAACACGATGGGGCAGGGGGACAGTTCCTGGGAGAGGCACCCAGAGGTAGGAGATGACAAGACTAGCAATGGAAAAAAAAAACCTCTGTACCTCTCTGAGTTTGGCTGTTTTCTGGCAGGTGTTTTATTACCCAACGAGGGAATAGCAACAACAGTGCTGCAAGGGAAGTGTCGTTTGCATAGAGAAGAAAGAGAGGAGGAGGAGGACTGTGGTCTCTCTGAAATTGGTTGTTTTCTTGCAGGTGTTTTATCACCCAGCTAGGTAACATCATCAGTCTAGAAGAGAGAGGAGAGGGAGGAGGAGGACAAAGGAGGAGGAGGAGGACGAAGAGGAGGAAAAGGAGGAGGAGGAGGAGGAGAAGGAGGAGGAGGGGGAGGAGGGGGAAGAAGAGGAAGAGGACTGGGCTCTCTGAACTTGATTGTTTTCTTGCAGGTGTTTTATCTCCCAACTAGATAACTTCATCAGTGCTAGAAGAGAGAGGAGAGGGAGGAGGAGGAAAAAGGAGGAGAGGAAGGAGGAGGAGGAGGAGAAGAAGGAAGAGGAGGAGGAGCAGGAGGAGAGGAAGGAGGAGGAGGAGGAGGAGGAGGAGAAGAAGAAGAAGAAGAAGAAGAAGAAGAAGAAGAAGAAGAAAAGGAAGAGGAAGAAAAAGGAGGGGGAGGAGGAGGGGGAAGGGGAAGGGGAGGAGAAGAAGGAGAAGAAGAAGAAGAAGAAGGGGAGGAGGAGGAGGAGGAGAAGAAGAGGAAGAGGAAGAAGAAGAGGAGGAGGAGGAGGAGAGGAAGAGGAAGAAGAAGAGGAAGAAGAAGAAGAGGAAGAAGAAGAAGAAGAAGAAGAAGAAGAAGAAGAAGAAGAAGAAGAAGAAGAAGAAGAAGAAGAAGGGGAGGAGGAGAAGGAGGATTGTGGTGTCCTTGGAGCTCTTCCAGCTTGGTTGTTTTCTTGCAGACATTTCATTACTCAACTAGATACCGTCATCAGTGCTAGAAGGGAGTGGGCTTCACTCTCTGTTTACACACAGTTCTATAAAGTTTTGTCCCTTATTGTTCTAGCAAAGGCAACAAGAAAGACCGGATCTTTTTAAAAAAAATTCTGAATTCGTCTGAAAGCAGAAGGAAACCTCCCGATTTACATATGTTGCTCATCCAAATCTACGCCCATAATAAAATTATGCCCTCTTCCACAAAAAATTCTGACAACCAACCTCTCTAGAGGAACCAAGATTGATCATTAATAATGTAACGCTAAAGGGGTAACATCTGTTTTGGACAAACTGTAATGAGATTTAAAACCTAGGGAGAAGAGCTCTGCAATAATAAATGACTTGTGTGTCTAAACAGTTTACACACACACACAAACACACACACACCCGAGCAATTGCTGCTCTTTTATTTTTAAAAGTGGGCCTTTTTCCTGGTTCTTCCTTGTGTGCAATTCCTACATAATGATTGCTATTAATTTTCAGAGTGACGGATGGAGCCTAACTCTAACCTTGCCCTGCTTGAAATGAAAATCCATTTTCAATGGGTTATTTTCCCCCACCCCTTTCCCCCTGAATAAGGGTTTTTGAAATCTATCTCATTTGAAGGTAAAGGGAGGTTCACAATGCTAATCCTATCAGCGTTTTCTATAGAGGAAATTCAATGCCAGAACAGTAGGGTGTTGTCATAGATACCATGGGCGTGGAGAAGGGTAGAGTACCACCAGATTAGATAGTCCACCTTGGCAACTTTAGGATGGTTGGACTTCGATCCCCAGAATTCCCAGCCAACATGCTTGAAGATGGGTGAACTTCAACCCCCAGAATTCCCAGCTAGCATGGACTTCAATCCCCAGAATTCCCAGCCAACATGCTTGAAGATGGATGGACTTCAACCCCCAGAATTCCCAGCCAATATGCTTGAAGATGGGTGAACCTCAACTCCCAGAATTCCCAGCCAATATGCTTGAAGATGGATGGACTTCAACCCCCAGAATTCCCAGCCAATATGCTTGAAGATGGGTGAACCTCAACTCCCAGAATTCCCAGCCAACATGCTTGAAGATGGATGGACTTCAACCCCCAGAATTCCCAGCCAATATGCTTGAAGATGGGTGAACCTCAACTCCCAGAATTCCCAGCCGGCATGCTTGAAGATGGGTGAACTTCAACCCCCAGAATTCCCAGCTAGCATGGACTTCAATCCCCAGAATTCCCAGCCAACATGCTTGAAGATGGATGGACTTCAACCCCCAGAATTCCCAGCCAATATGCTTGAAGACGGATGGACTTCGACCCCAGAATTCCCAGCCAATATGCTTGAAGATGGATGGACTTCGGCCCCCAGAATTCCCAGCCAATATGCTTGAAGATGGGTGAACCTCAACTCCCAGAATTCCCAGCCGGCATGCTTGAAGATGGATGGACTTCAACCCCCAGAATTCCCAGCCAACATGCTTGAAGATGGGTGAACCTCAACTCCCAGAATTCCCAGCCAACATGCTTGAAGATGGATGGACTTCAACCCCCAGAATTCCCAGCCAACATGCTTGAAGACGGATGGACTTCAACCCCCAGAATTCCCAGCCAATATGCTTGAAGACGGATGGACTTCGACCCCAGAATTCCCAGCCAATATGCTTGAAGATGGATGGACTTCGGCCCCCAGAATTCCCAGCCAATATGCTTGAAGATGGGTGAACCTCAACTCCCAGAATTCCCAGCCGGCATGCTTGAAGATGGGTGAACTTCAACCCCCAGAATTCCCAGCTAGCATGGACTTCAATCCCCAGAATTCCCAGCCAACATGCTTGAAGATGGATGGACTTCAACCCCCAGAATTCCCAGCCAATATGCTTGAAGACGGATGGACTTCGACCCCAGAATTCCCAGCCAATATGCTTGAAATTGGGTGGACTTTGACTCTCAGAATTCCCAGCCAACATGCTTGAAGATGGATGGACTTCGGCCCCCAGAATTCCCAGCCAATATGCTTGAAGATGGGTGAACCTCAACTCCCAGAATTCCCAGCCGGCATGCTTGAAGATGGGTGAACCTCAACTCCCAGAATTCCCAGCTAGCATGGACTTCAATCCCCAGAATTCCCAGCCAACATGCTTGAAGATGGATGGACTTCAACCCCCAGAATTCCCAGCCAATATGCTTGAAGATGGATGGACTTCGACCCCAGAATTCCCAGCCAATATGCTTGAAATTGGGTGGACTTTGACTCCCAGAATTCCCAGCCAACATGCTTGAAGATGGATAGACTTCGGCCCCCAGAATTCCCAGCCAATATGCTTGAAATTGGGTGGACTTTGATTCCCAGAATTCCCAACCAGCATGCGTGAAATTGGGTGGACTTTGAATCCCAGAATTCCCAGCCGGCATGCTTGAAGATGGGTGAACCTCAACTCCCAGAATTCCCAGCCAATATGCTTGAAAGATGGGTGGACTTTGACCTCCAGAATTCCAAGCCAACATGCTTGAAGATGGGTAGACCTCAACTCCCAGAACCACCAGAATTGACCCCCAGAATTCCCAGCCAACATGCTTGAAGATGGATGGACTTTGACCCCAGAATTCCAAGTCAATATGCATGAAATTGGATGGACTTTGAATCCCATAATTCCCAGCCAACATGCTTGAAGATGGATAGACCTCAACTCCCAGAACCACCAGTTAGTATTCTTGAAGATGGGTGGACTTCGACTCCACCATTTTAAAACATGTCCCAGAGTTCCCCATTCTCACTGGAGAATTCTGGGAGTTGAAGTCCACCCATCTTAAATTTCCTAAAGTTGAGAAACCCTGCTTTAATCAGATGCATTGTTCAGGGGAGACGTGACCGACTCAGCCCTTCCATCCAAGGGTCAGTGTGGAAGAAGATTTCTCTAGGATTTCCTCCTTCCATTCAAGAAAAGACTGAATACTAACTCCCAAAAAAATTGGCAGGAATATGATCCATTCAAGGCAGGTCAGCTTGACCCTCAATAAAATATGAGCAGGCACCAGGACGAATTATGCTGTCAATTTTGAAAGAGAGAGGAAGCTTCTCAGCTGGGTTACGGCGACCACCTGCTCAAGTCTACTCCTACGTTTAACCTGATGAGGAGAAGGCTTTGGGGAGACCTGGTGGCATCCTCCAATACCTGAAGGGTTGAATTTATTTGTACTCCATAGCACTTGAGGGCAGGGCAAGAAGCAATGGATGGAAATTCATCAGAAGGAGATCCAACTTTGAAATAAGAAGGAAATTCCTGAGAGCAGGAAGAGGAGGAGGAGGAAGAGGAGGAGGAGGAAGAGGAGGAGGAAGAGGAGGAGGAGGAAGAGGAGGAGGAAGAGGAGGAGGAGAATACTTAAGATATTAAGTATTGAAAAGGACCCTGTAGGTCATCTAGTCTAACCCTCCACCCAAGCAAGAGACCTACACCATTTCTGACATGTTCAGAAAGCTTAGAACTACGTTGTCTTGAATATGACCTAGGCATAGCCCATAAAATAATCTGCTACAACGTTCTCCCTGTCAATGACTACTTCAGCTTCAACCACGACAACACAACAGCACACGACAGATACAAACATAAAGTAAACTGCTCTAAACTTGACTGCAGGAAATACGACTTTAGTATTTGCACCAAGACAAATTCCATGTATGTCCAACCACACTTGGCCAATAAATTCTATTCTATTCTATTTCAACCGAATATTTGATGCATGGAATT
Organism: Erythrolamprus reginae; assembly: GCF_031021105.1. Classification (NCBI taxonomy): domain Eukaryota; kingdom Metazoa; phylum Chordata; class Lepidosauria; order Squamata; family Dipsadidae; genus Erythrolamprus; species Erythrolamprus reginae. Next base: position 55,508,965 of record NC_091958.1, read on the forward strand.
CCCTACCAGACCCTGTAGTATTATCATCACCTAACCCCCAAAACTTTACCCTTAGTCAACCACTGTTGGCCTCTCCTGATTCCTAAGAGGTCAGCAAGGGTCGTGCATAAGTGCCCCAGCCTGCCTTCCGTCCCCTGTCCTAATGTTTCTCTTTTACTAGTAACATGTATACAAATATTATATCTTCCACCAATTTTGTAGCCCGTCTTTGGACCCGTTCAATTTGATCCATATCTTTTTGTAGGTGAGGTCTCCAGAACTGAGCACAGTATTATTCCAAATGTGGAATAGAGGGACAGCAAAAGAGGAGCAGGTGATGTTCTCCAGATGTAAGTGAGAAAAACAGCACGCTGCCTTTCTGAAAGAATGACACCCTAAGCTAAAATGGTCTTGATGTTATCACTTTTGTTCACCTCTTGGTATATTCCCCAGGTGCTGTCAAAGAAGCGGAGGTATCAAAACACAATCCTTGTTGACTTCTGCCTTCCCACTTCTCTCTCGTTGTCACCAGTTGTTGAGGATGGGTTGCAAATGCCAGGGGAGATGTGAGTCAGGGCTTCCCTGCAACAAATCTTACTATCTGCAAAAACGCCACCGCCCTGTTTATTCCTAGGAAAAAAGCTGACATGGTGAGTTTCACTGGAAGTAGTATTTCACTCCAAATACTCCTGTCCAATGACCCAAGGGCCAAAGCCCACTGCAACAACATTGCCAAAAAGGCTTCAAGAGTTGTTCACCTAATCCTACGTAGCTTTTGCTCCAGTAGTCTCACACTACTAACCAGAGCATACAAAACATTTGCCAGACCAATCCTTGAATACAGCTCAATTGTCTGGAACCTGCACCACATTTCGGACATAAACACTCTAGAAAATGTTCAGAGATACTTTACAAGAACAGCCCTCCACTCCTCCACTCGCAACAGAATCCCCTACACAACTCGACTTACAATCCTAGGTTTAGAAAGCTTAGAAAGACGTCATTTTAAACACAATCTAAACATAGCCCATAAAAACATCTGCTACAACATCCTTCCTAATTTAGATAGATTCTATCTATCTATCTATCTATCATCTAACTATCTCTCTGTCTGTCTATCTACTCTGTCTGTCTATCTATCTGTTTCTCTATCTACTCTATCTATCCACCCATCCATCCATCCATCCATCCATCCATCCATCCATCCATCCATCCATCCATCCATCCATCTACTCTGTCTATCTGTCTGTCTGTCTATCTATCTGTCTGTCTGTCTGTCTAATCTATCTATCTATTTATCTATCTATCTTTCTGTCTGTCTGTCCGTCCGTCCGTCCGTCCGTCCATCCATCCATCCAATTATCTATCTATCTATCTATCTATCTATCTATCTATCTATCTATCTATCTATCTATCTATCTATCTATCTATCTATCTATCTATCTATCTACCTACCTACCTACCTACCTACCTACCTACCTATCTATCATCTAAGTCTATCTGTAGATTATCGATCTATCTGCCGGAAACGCAGCTTCTGCACATGCTCAGAATAGGGGGGAAAACGATGGTGGTGCCCATGGATAGACACCGACCAAACCAGTTCTGTGATGTCATTTTGACGTCATCAGAGGTCGCTACTGGTTCGGGCAAAGTGATTAACACCAGGGAGGAACCCACCACTGGTCAGGGTCCACATTACTCCAAAGGCCCTCCGTCTCCTGGGGCCCCAGAGAGCACAAATTCAGTCTGATTTTCCCACGATGGACGGGAGAGGGAGCGGGAGAGAAGTCGGCTTTGATCCGCCACCGGCCAGGAAGGGCAGCTAATCACTGGGTGGAACTCTCCTTTCAGGTGATACAGATAATCTCAGCTGATCCCCTGCTCGAAATAGGCCAACGTCAAGCAAATCTGGGATTAGAGGTCCGGCTATTGTTGCCATATCGGACACGGTCTGTCTTCCAAGGCCTGAGAAGCTGAAGGGGCCTGTGCTTAAGAACACCCTCCCCCCGCTCTCTAAGGAGGACGCTCATCCTTTTATTTTATTTTATTTTGTTTTGTTTTATTTTATTTTATTTATTTAACTTATTTAACTTATTTCACTTATTTTATTTATTTTATTTATTTATTTTTTATTATATTATATTATATTATTATATTATTATATTATATTATATTATATTATATTATATTATATTATATTATATTATATTATATTATATTATATTATATTATTATATTATATTATATTATATTATTTTATATTTTATTTATTAATTAATTTATTAATTTATTTTATATATTATATTATTTTAAGAAAGGAGAAAAGAGAAAGAGGAAAATGAGAGGAAAAGGGAGGAGGAGGAGGAAGAAAGAAGAAAAGAGAAAGAGGAGAGGAAGAAGAAGAAGAAAGAGGAGAAGGGGAGGAAAAGGGAGGAGGAGAAGAAGAGGAAGGAGAAGGAGTAGGCTACTAGTAGTAGTAGTAGTAAAAATGTTGATTGTGGGGGTCCTTGGTGCTCTCAGACCTTGGTTGTTTTTTGTTCAAGATGTTTCATTACCCAACTAGGGAACACCATCCATGCTAGAAAGGTTTGGTCTCATACTAAAGTGAGTTCAGAGTGAGTTACCCTGGAGTGGAAAGTCCTACATTTCCAGAAATGGTTGAGATGAAGAGAGGAAGGAAAACTCAATCAATGAAATCTCATGAACATGAATGAACAACAGGTCACATGATCCTGTCCCACAAACACACCCCGACCTAATTGCCCCAAGCCTGGCAACTTAGGTGAGTCTTAAGACTTTTATGGAAGGCAAGGATTGTGGGGGCAGTGTGAATCTCCAGGGGGAGCTGATTCTAGAGGGCTGGGGCCACCACAAAGAAGGCTCTTCTCTTCCCCTAGGCCTCACCAAGCGGCATTGTCTGGCTGATGGGACCTGGAGAAGGTCACTGGGACTCATACGGCAGAAGGCGGTCCCACAAGTAATCTGGCCTGATGTCAGTATTATTATTATTATCATCATTATTATTATTATTATTTATTAGATTTGTATGCTGCCCTTCTCTGGCGACTCAGGGTGGTTCACAAGAAAAGTGTTTATTGTTTATTTGGAGCTCCTGCAAGTATGGTATCACTCAAGCCTCGGAGAACAACCGCTCCTTCCCACCAAGTGTTCTGTCGGGCTCTCTGGTAGAATCCCCCAAAAATTCACAGGTACAAATTTCAGACACATACACGTTTGAAAATTCAAAACAATGTTCTTTATAAAGAAAATTCACTTAACCTAAGCCCTCTTTTGGTATAGCAAAGAGCACTCGTCTCCAAACAAACTGGTAATTTATACAAGTCCCTTATCAGTTCTGAGATACTTAGCTTGCAGCTGGGAGGCAATTCACAGTCCTTCTTCTTTCACAAAGTGAAACACACTTGGCTCTGGTTTAGTTTCACAACGGGGAAAAATCAGCACACAAAAGGTCAAAGTCAGTAAAGCAGTCACGAAACACAACGATCAGATAATCCTCCAGAATGACCAAACCCACAGGCTGCTCTTTATAGCAGCCTCACTAATGACCACAGCCCCACCCAACCACAGGTGGCCTCATTTTCTTTGATAATAATCTCTCAGTTGTTGCTGCCTATGCATCGCTCTCCGCATGCGTGGCTGTATCATTAACTCTTGTTCTGAATCCAAGGAGGAGCTAGATAATTGATCTCCTTCTGAGCTGTCTGCCACACTCCCCTCCTCCCTGTCACTCATGTCTTCTTGGTCAGAGGAGCCTTCATCAGCAGATTCCACCGGGGGCAAAACAGGCCTGCAGCATGTGGATGTCTCCCCCACATCCACAGTCCTTGGGGCAGGAGCAGGGCCAGAGCTAACCACAACACCAAGGCTCGCAAGAAAACTCGGGAGATGTGATTGCAACTCCGGAAAAAAAAAATGCAAACCCAACTTTTCTTCCTCTCCTGATCCGTGTGGAACACTGGAAAACGCAGAGAGATTTTGCTGACCTGTTCGCCCAAACTGGAGCCAAATAAGAAAATCTAATTCCTACACATTTGAACGGTTATCGCCACCCAGGAAAATAAAAAAAAGCTGCGTTGTCAAGTTTTGAAAGAAACAAAAATAATGTTTTCGGGAACGATGGAGAGGGGCAAAATTTCAAGATGCTGTAACTTGGTTCTTTTCAGAACCTCCTGGGTTGTTTTTTTCCCTGTCTGGAAACCGCTCTCGTCTTTGCTGATCCCTCAAATCTTCGAGGCTTTGGGGGAGTGTAGGAGAAAGGAGGTTCCCCCCTTCCCTTGTAGCCCCTGAGCTCACTCGGCTCTGACAGTTCATCCATCTTGTGAGCTACAGAAAAAGCCGTGATTTAATGGCCAGGAGCTTGCGTTAGACAAGGTTGGCTTTTCAATCAGGTGCAGCCCCCGTAAGCGCTGAAGGTAATTAAAACGCTCCAACTTGTTAAGACGGAGGGGGCAAATTTGCTGATGGTTGACAACTTCAAGTGGAGATCAATCATATTTGGACTGATTAGTTTGGGGATAAATCCACTAATTTGCAGAGCCCGGGGACCTCCTCTGACCATCTTCCTCTAAATGTTAGCTGCAAGCTTGTAACAGCGTCCGCCAAAGATCCCGACTTTTGCTGCTTCTAGAAGGCATCGGTTTCTCCCATCGAAATGTTGCATGCTTGTGGCAATATTCGTAGGGTGTCTTTTGAAATTCCTAAAGAGCCTGATTTGTACATGATGTGAGGGGGCTTTGAAACACAAAGAAATAGCTTTGAATTCCTACTCTATGATCTGTAGCAATAGCAATAGCATTTAGACTTATAGACTGCTTCATAGTGCTTTTGCAGCCCTCTCTAAGCGGTTTACAGAATCAGCCTCTTGCCCCCAACAATGTGGGTCCTCCTTTTATCCACATTGGAAGGAAGGAAGGAAGGGAGGAAGGAAGAAAGGAAGGAAGGAAGGAAGGATGGGAGGAAGGAAGGAAGGGAGGAAGGAAGGGAGGGAGGAAGGAAGGGAGGGAGGAAGGAAGGAAGGAAGGGAGGAAGGAATAGCAATAGCATTTAGACTTATATACCGCTTCCTAATGCTTTCACAGCCCTCTCTAAGCGGTTTACAGAATCAGCCTCTTGCCCCCAACAATCTGGGTCCTCATTTGACCCACCTCGGAAGGAAGGAAGGAAGGAAGGAAAGAAGAAGGAAGGAAGGAAGGAAAGAAGGAAGGAAGGAAAGAAGGAAGGAGGGAAGGAAGGAAGGAATAGCAATAGCATTTAGACTTATATACAGCTTCCTAGTGCTTTTACAGCTCTCTCTAAGAGGTTTACTGAATCAGCCTCTGGCCCCCAACAATCTGGGTCCTCATTTGACCCACCTCGGAAGGAAGGAAGGAAGGAAAGAAGAAGGAAGGAAGGAAAGAAGGAAGGAAGGAAAGAAGGAAGGAGGGAAGGAAGGAAGGAAGGAATAGCAATAGCATTTAGACTTATATACAGCTTCCTAGTGCTTTTACAGCTCTCTCTAAGCACTTTACAGAATCAGCCTCCTGCTCAGACTCTCCTGCTTGAGCAGGGGGTTGGACTAGAAGACCTCCAAGATCTCTCCCAACTCTGTTCTCCGTTATTATCATCTCTTAACTATGCTAAACCCCTTGATCCTCTCCCTAACCTCTCCTTGTCTCCCTTTCTAGGTCCAACCTCCACTCTGCTGGAATCCCACCCGCTGTCCTTTGACAGCTCCATCATTCATCCCCTAAAAAGCACCATTACTCCTAAAAGCAACTGTTGGGAAACCAGCAATCTCGTTAATTTAGGGGGGAAAAAACTGTTTGGATAAGCATCAGAACGAGTTCATTTTGTCACATTAACTCTCTCCCACTTTGCCGCTGATACTAATGAAATCAAGAAATATGGAGGTTCCGGACCCTTAAACTTCCTCTCCCTTTCGGATTTGCATAATGGCTCCCGCTGCTTAGGAGAAGAACTTGTGTTGTCCTCCGAAGTTTATTTTTCTACTCCTCGGCTGGAGGATACAGGTAGAAACATAGAAACAGAAGGAAAACAGAAACTTGATATAGAACTATGGAAACATAGAAGATTGATGGCAATATCTCAGGGACCGCCTTCTGCCGCACGAATCCCAGCGACCAGTTAGGTCCCACAGAGTGGGTCTTCTCCGGATCCCGTCAACCAAACAATGTCGCTTGGCGGGACCCAGAGGAAGAGCCTTCTCTGTGGCGGTCCCGACCTTCTGGAACCAACTCCCCCCAGAGATTAGAAGTGCCCCCAGCCTCCTTGCCTTTCGTAAGCTGCTTAAAACCCACCTCTGCCGCCAGGCATGGGGGAACTGAGATACTCTTTCCCCCTAGGCCTTTACAATTTTATGCATGGTATGTCTGTATGTATGTTTGGTTTTTATATAATGGGTTTTTAACTGTTTTTTTAGTTTTGGATTTTGTTGTACTGTTTTACTGCTGTTGTTAGCCGCCTCGAGTCTGCGGAGAGGGGCGGCATACAAATCCAATTAATAATAATAATAATAATAATAATAATAATAATAATAATAACAACAACAATAATAATAATAATAATAATAATAATAAATTTTTAAAAAAGACCTCCTGGTCCACCTAATCTGCCCTTATACTATTTCCTGTATTTTATCTTAGGATGGATGGGTGTTTATCCCAGGCTTGTTTCAATTCAGTTCCTGTGGATTGACCAACCACGTCTGCTGGAAGTTTGTTCCAAGCGTCTACTCCTCTTTCAGTCAAATCATATTTTCTCACGCTGCTTCTGATCTTTCCCCCAACTCACCTCAGACTGTGACCCCTTGTTCTTGGGTTCACTTTCCTATTAAAAACACTTCCCTCCTGAACCTTATTGAACCCTTTCACATATTTAAATGTTTCTATCATTTATTTATTTATTAGATTTGTATGCCGCCCCTCTCCAAAGACTCGGGGCGGCTAACAACAATATAAAAAGACAATGTAAACAAATCTAATATTAAAAACAATCTTAAAAAACCCAATTTAAAGAACCACTCATACATACAAACATACCATGTATAAATTCTATAAGCCTAGGGGGAAGGGAAATTTCAATTCCCCCATACCTGATGACAGAGGTGGGTTTTAAGGAGCTTGCGAAAGGCAAGGAGGGTGGGGGCAACTCTGATATCTGGGGGGAGTTGGTTCTAGAGGGTCGGGGCCGCCACAGAGAAGGCTCTTCTCCTGGGTCCTGCCAAATGACATTGCTTAGTCGACGGGACCCGGAGAAGGCCAACTCTGTGGGACCTGGGAAGGAGTAGGTGGTGGGTGGTTTTCCCAGTTGGATGGATTTGGTGGTGTTTTGGCAAAGACCAAACTTTTTGGTGAGAAGGGGGAAAAAGAACCTCGCCAAACTACAGGCAGTTCTCAACTCACAATTGTTCATTAAGTGACATTGTAAGTTACAATGTCAATTAAAAGAGTGATTTATGACCGTTTTTCATATTTACATCCATTACGGGATTCCCATGAGGATCAAAATTCAGAGGCTTAGCAATTGGTTGATATTTATGACAGCTGCCATTCTCCGGATCACATGATTGTCGAAGGGAGTGGCTTAAAGGTCATGTGACTGGCTTAAAGGTGGCCAACTTGACATCACTCACATCAAGGGTTAGGGTTAGGGTGCCTGGCGTCTCCTCACCTCAAAGAGAGACAATTTCCCCATCTATTTACTATGACTGAACATCCAAAATATACTCTTTAATTCTATGTATAAAAGCCATATGTGTACATACATATTACACACAGGCACACAAAAACATACATTATCTACTATATAAACTGAATGTGTATATGCACACACAAACACACACACAGCTCTTCTAAAATTATACACATTCAACCTCATTTACTGCGATAGGAAAAACATACCCAGAGCCCAGAAGGGGAAAAAATAAAAATATTTCTACTGGTTCTGCATGCCTGAGCAAAATTGCTTTTATTGGACATACACAAACCAAACCAAACGTAAGACATATACAAGGGCTTTTGTCCAACCTGCTCTGTTTAGAAGTTGTTTAGAGTAAAATTCTATCATACATAAAATTTCTGTAAACAATATATACTCTTATTTACTTACTGCTTCTTTTACAAATGGGCCATTTACTTGAATAGTCTCTGTAACTATCTATTAATTACCGTAACCATTATTTATTTTTCCCTTAATCTTTTGTTCTAACCAATTGTCAACCTTGTCCCAGATTTTATAATATTCAGTCTCTTCTGGATCTTTTAAGCTTTTATAATTGTCTGGTTTGGTGCTGCAACCCAACAGGACCGACACAGACTTTGGAGGAGAATCAGAACTGCAGAAAAAGCAATTGCTGCCAACCTGCCTTCCATTGAGGACCTGTAGACTTCACAGGAGTCAAAAAGAGGGCTGTGAAAATATTGACTGACCCCTCGCATCCTGGACATAAACTGTTTCAACTCCTACACTCAAAAACGTCACTACAGAGCACTGCACACCAAGACAACTAGACACAAGAACAGTTTTTCCCCGAACGCCGTCACTCTGCTAAACAAATAATTCCCTCAACACTGTCAAACTTTTTACTAAGTCTGCACTTCTATTTCTACTAGTTTTTCTTGTCATTCCTATCATCCTTTTTCTCCCACTTAGGACTCTAGGACTGTAACTTGTTGCTTGTATCCTAAGATTTTTATTCATATTGATTGCTTATTTGACCCCTATGACAATCATTAACTGATCTACCACATGATTCTTGACAAATCTATATTTTTCTTTTATGTACGCTGAGAGCATCTGCACCAAGACAAATTCCTTGTGTGTCCAATCACACTTGGCCAATACAATTCTATTCTATTCTATTCTATTCTATTCTCGTCATCATGTCCATTTCAGCACATCCTACAAGAAGAAGAATTAACCAAATTTTTTATACCGGTTCTGCGTACCTGATCATACTTGTAGGAGCCCATCACTGCTGCTAAGAAAGGAAGCAGATTTTTCATCAATCTACTGATGGACAAGCACCTCATATGTTTCCCTGCCAGGTGAGGAAGAGAATTTGCCCTCTCCCCCCTTTATGAGGGGAAGGGATTAATCAAATGATGACTACCATGCTACCGCAACCTTGATGAGAGTGCTTAAGTGTTCTGCTGAATTGGGGCCAACGAAGAATCGGTTGCTTTGCTGATCTTTGTAGATCAGAGGCAATTCATACGGTGCAGAGCAATGTTGTGTTTGAAGGACATGCAAATTGGGGGACCACTTATCTAGTATAGAGCGCTGGTGAGACCCCATTTGGGAATACTGTGTCCAATTCTGGAGACTTCACCTACAAAAAGAGATGGATCAAATTGAACGGGTCCAAAGACGGGCTACAAAAATGGTGGAAGGTCTTAAGGCTTAAGCATAAAACTGATCAGGAAAGACTTCATGAGCTCAATCTGTATAGTCTGGAGGACAGAAGGGAAAGGGGGGACATGATCGAAATATTTAAATAAGTGAAAGGGTTAAATAAGGTTCAGGAGGGAAGTGTTTTCAATAGGAAAGTGAGCACAAGAACAAGGGAGCACCATCTGAGGTTAGTTGGGGAAAAGATCAAAAGCAACGTGAGAAAATATGATTTGACTGAAAGAGTAGTAGATGCTTGGAACAAACATCTAGCAGACATGGTTGGTAAATCCACAGTAACGGAATTTAAACATATATCTATTCTAAGATAAAATGGGGTTAAGTGTCTTATTTGTGTATATAGATCCTGGGTAAGAACATAAGAAGAGCCGTGCTGAATGGGGCCAAAGCGCATTGAGTCCAGCATTCTGTGTCCCACAGTGGCCCCCCAATTGTCCATGGGGATCTTGAGCAGAAAGAGAAGGCAACACTCTCCCTTTCCCCTAACCCCCAACAAATGGGACCAGAGGAAACCCTGCCTGCCTCAACCAACATAGAGACGGCACATGGACATCCGTTTCAATAACCACTTATGATACACTTGGCATCCCTGAATCTGTCTAATCCTGCCTTGAAGCTCTCCAGGCTGACAGCTGTCATGGCCTCTTCTGGAAGTGAATTCCATCAATCAAGGACCCTCTGGGTGAAGAAATATTTCCCTTGATTTGTCCTCACTTTCTTTCCTATGAGCTTTAGGGAGGGCCCCCTCATCCTAGTATTGTGTGATAGAGAAAAAAATTTTTTTGAGTCGGAATATTATAATGGTTGGGGCTTGTTCTACTGCTGGCTGGAAAAAAGGACAAAGTAATAAATGTATAGCTAGTTTTAACAATCACAATAGGAACGGAAAAGTTACTTCTTGGTGATACATAGGTTAATGGGAAAATAGATATAGGATTGGATATATAAAATAAGATTAAGGTATATTATCGGTCTATAACAAAAATAGTTGTTTAAGAAATTATGAGCACAATAATAATTGTAACACAGATTTGCTACACAAACGTCCAATGTTTTTAAATGTCTTTGTTTTGTGTGTCCTGTGTATATATGTTCATAAATAAAACTTTATTTTAAATATAAAAAAAAATAGAATCTCATCGCCCATTAACATCCAGCCACCAGGAAAAGCAGATCGCTTTTGCAGGAAAGAGAACAGATGTCGTGTTATCGTTGGATGTCGCTGAGATGGAGTCTACTTAACATAATGGCTCATCTGGCCTTGCCATGGAGGGATCATAATTACACTCGAGGTCCAGAAGCCATTCCTTATTCAAAACTGTCCTGTTCGCTTTGCATTTATCTATAAAAACCTTGGCACCCTCTCGGCGAGCCAGCAAACCGCAGTTCCGACAGCAAGCCAAGTTCCTAGCTGGCCTGACTCAGCGAAATCACGTCCGATCAAACGTGGGCCAACGTCAGCTCCTTTGCCTTGTACAACATGAGCCGGGCACAAACTCAAGGCTGGAAACAAGTTGAAACGCTGCACAAGCGAAAGGCATTCTCCCTCAAAGTACGACATAAATAAATGGGTGTTATTTGGGTCTCCCAACCGTCAGTCCTTCAAGCTTTGGTGGCCATCAACCATGTTAGTCCTCCTTACAAAACGGGTGGAGAAATCCAGAGAGATGTTTGAAGAGGGCCGAGGAGAGGAGGCACTTTAAGAGAGAAGAAATCTAATTGCCTGGCGCTTTTAAGTTACATCTCTAGTCAACAGAACGGAAGGGAGCGTGGAATGAAATGCAAAATAGAATAGAATGCAAAATAAAATATGGAATGGAAGGGGAGAGAAGAGGGTTGGAGAAGAGAAGAGATGGAGGGGAGGAAAGGGAAGAGAAGAGAAGAGATGGAGGGGAGGGAATAGAAGAGAAGAAAAGGAAGGAAAGGAAAGGAAGAGGAGAGGAGAGAAGAGAAGAAAAGAAAAGAAGAGATGGAAGGAAGGGAAGCAAGAAGAGAGGATAGAAGAGGAGAGGAGAGAAGAGATGGAGGAAAAGGAAGGGAAGAGGAGAGGAGAGAAGAGATGGAAGGAAGGGAAGGGGAGAGGGGAAGGGGAGAGGAGGAAAGAAGAGAGGAGAGGAGAAAAGAAGAGAAGAGAAGAGATGGAGGAAAAGGAAGGGAAGGGAAGAGGGGAAGGGGAGGAGAGGAGAAAAGAAGAGGAGAGGAGAGAAGAGATGGAAGGAAGGGAAGAGGGGAAGGAGAGGAGAGGAGAAAAGAAGAGAAGAATAACAGGGAGAAGTTTAAATAAATTATGTCCAGGATGGGAGGGGTCTTTAGATAACTTCTCAGGCCTCTTGGGGTGGGGAATAAATGTTGCTTCCGCTTCATTTTAACTCTAGCTGAAGGTAAGAAGAGGCTGCAGAAACTAAGCAGCAACCTACTAGTCCTCTGTGATCCCACAGGATCAGGCCTCTAGCTGGAAATATATTAAAATTCAAGGATTGCCATGGACGTGCCTTTGGGTGAGGGAGGGATGGATAACCATCCAAATTTCAGAAGCGCTTTAACACATTTCGAGTTATTCGGTCCATTAAGGTTTGAATTGAGAAACATAAAGTTGCACTTGATTAAGTTTAAAAAAATATATATCAAAAATTTTCTCATTGGCTAAGTGCCTATCCTCTCCGGCAACACATTTGTCCTCGAGGCCCCGGACTCGACTTGGAAACTGATTTACAATTTATCAACCCATTAACCAGGAATCTTAACTTTTTCTTACCGTACAATATAACTTTTTAAATTTAAAAAAAAAAGAAAAAGAGGAATTTCCTTGTTGAAGGAAAGCTGGAAAATCCAGGGTCAGGGCGGGGAGCAATCTCATGAAGAATCAGCGTTGTGACCTAACTGAGGATCGACTGCTGGATAGGAATTTCCCCATTTCCCCAGGTTTTTCTTAAAGCTCTTTTTGACTGGGGCAAGTGTTCTGCCGGCCGTGTCTCAACCGCCCGTAATTACAGGGTAATTAGTCCAGGAAGACACACACCACAGGATAAAAGGAAAACCCAAAAGTTTTTATAAACAGAAAAACAGAAACAGCTCCCTTTTTAAATGTCAAAGGGATTTTCTGGTACACACAAGGCCCAGGTTAAATGCAATCCAATTTCTCACCCAGTAACTGGGAAATAGAGTCCAATTCTAAAGTCATGAGAGTCCACACATAATCTTGAACAGCATAAAAACCACAATCTTGACGAAACAACGAATCAGATAAACTGCCATGAGGCTAAAACACCAGGCTGCACTTTTATCTATAGCACTAACTACAGCAGCCCCACCCAACCACAGGTGGCCTCATTTTCTCTTGTAATAATCCTTCAGTTGTTGTCTCCTATGTATCACTCTACGCATGCGTGGATGTGTCATTAATTCTTGTTCAGAATCCAAGGATGATACAAATGACTGATCTCCTCCTGGACTGTCTGCCAAACTCCCCTCTTCCCTATCACTCATGCTTCCTTGGTCAGAGGAGGCTTCGTCGGCAGATTCGGGAGCAAAACAGGCCTGTCAAGGTTGGGAAACACTGGTTTGTACAACTACTCCATGATTGTTTATGCCAACATTCCCCATTACAGACCGCCCAGCTGCTCTTCTGCTAACCATCTAGGGCGCCTTTTGTGTTCAGGAAGTTGTTAAAGCTTGTCTGATTGTCTCTTCCCTGCCCGCCCCCCTTTTAATTTAGGACATTTTAATTGAAAAGTGTCGAACATCTGTGCCTATTTCCTAACACCTGTGCTCAAACAAGGCTGTTTTTCATCCACAATTGTCCTGTCCTTTCTCCATGATAATGGCCAAATAGCACCTAGGTGGGCTATGTTTGAGCGATTTGAGTCACAGACGAGGCTTGGAGGGTGGACAATTAACAGAGACAATTAACAGAGATGCCAGGATTTTCTTTTGGGTTTTTTTTTTTCTTACACCATGTCCAGCAGTGAGATCTACTTATCCTCCCTACTGGTTCGGAAGCATGCTCTCTCTCTCTTTTTTTTTAAATCATCTTTATTAAATATATAAACAGTGGTACCTCTACCTAAGAAGACCTCTACTTATGAACTTTTCTAGATAAGAACCAGGAGTTCAATATATTTTTGCCTCTTCTCAAGAATCATTTTCCACTTACGAACACGAACCTCCGAAACTGTTACCAGAACAGGCCGGGAGAAGCCTCCGTGGGGCCTCTCTAGGAATCTCCTGGGAGGAAACAGGAGCAGAAAAGGCGGGGAGAAGCCTCTGTGGGGCCCCTCTAGGAATCTCCTGGGAGGAAACAGGAGCAGAAAAGGTGGGGAGAAGCCTCTGTGGGGCCTCTCTAGGAATCTCCTGGGAGGAAACAGGAGCAGAAAAGGTGGGGAGAAGCCTCAGTTGGGCCTCTCTAGGAATCTCCTGGGAGGAAACAGGAGCAGAAAAGGCGGGGAGAAGCCTCTGTGGGGCCTCTCTAGGAATCTCCTGGGAGGAAACAGGACCGGAAAAGGTAGGGAGAAGCCTCAGTTGGGCCTCTCTAGGAGTCTCCTGGGAGGAAACAGGAGCAGAAAAGGTGGGGAGAAGCCTCAGTTGGGCCTCTCTAGGAATCTCCTGGGAGGAAACAGGGCCGGAAAAGGTAGGGAGAAGCCTCAGTTGGGCCTCTCTAGGAGTCTCCTGGGAGGAAACAGGAGCAGAAAAGGTGGGGAGAAGCCTCTGTGGGGCCTCTCTAGGAATCTCCTGGGAGGAAACAGGAGCAGAAAAGGTGGGGAGAAGCCTCTGTGGGGCCTCTCTGGGAATCTCCTGGGAGGAAACAGGGCCTCCACCTTCCCTGTGGGTTTCCCCAATCGCACGCATTATTTTTACATTGATTCCTATGGGAAAAATTGCTTCTTCTTACAAACTTAAAAACCTGGTCACGGAACGAATTAAGTTTGTAAGTAGAGGTACCACTATCTACACTGCTGAAAAAAATAAAGGGAACACTTAAACAATAGAACATAACTCCAAGTAAATCAAACCTCTGTGAAATCAAACTGTCCACTTAGGTTTAATTGTATGTATGTCATCTTTAACAGTTGTTATGTGTTTATATTGATGAACAGTCATTTGAAATTTGGTTTGTAGGATTTGAAGAGAGTCTTCGATCCATGACTTGTGTGGTTTAAAATATAAATTGTTTTCATTTCATCTGTTGTGTTGATAAAGAGCAAAAATAATATTAGTCTTTTTCTTTTTTGATAATGTTTAGGTATATATATATATTTGGTTGAGCCAATGGTACTATTTTTCCCAGGCTTTGTAAAAGTCTGATTCATCTCTGTTTTTAATTTCCATCATCAATGTTGACATTTCTGTGCATTCCCTAATTTTTATTATGAGGTTAAGAGTAGTTGGGGTTTTTTCCTGTTTCCAGGAAAATGTGGAAAATTATGTACTAGCCATATTTTAAAAAGATTCTTAAAACATGCTCATCTGTCTGGAACCTACACTGCATTTCGGACATAAACACTCTAGAAAATGTCCAGAGATACTTTACCAGAAGAGCCCTCCACTCCTCCACTCGCAACAGAATCCCCCAGGCAACTAGACTTACAAACCTAGGTTTAGAAAGCTTAGAACTACATTGCCTTCAACACAACTTAAGCATAGCCCATAAAATCATTTTCTACAACATCCTTCCTGTCAACGACTACGTCAGCTTCAACCACAGCAACACACAAGCATAACAAACTTAAAGTAAACTCGACTGCAGGAAATACGGCTTTAGTAACCGAGTAGTTGATGCATGGAACTCACTCCCTGACTCTGTAGTATCATCCCCTAACCCCCAAAACAGAAGGAAAAGGGGGGACATGATCAAAACATTTAAATATATGAAAGGGTTAAATAAGGTTCAGGAGGGAAGTGTTTTTAATAGGAAAGTGAACACAAGAACAAGGGGACACAATCTGAAGTTAGTTGGGGGAAAGATCAAAAGCAACGTGAGAAAATATTATTTTACTGAAAGAGTAGTAGATCCTTGGAACAAACTTCCAGCAGATGTGGTTGGTAAATCCACAGTAACTGAATGTAAACATGCCTGGGATAAACATATATCCATTGTAAGATAAAATACAGGAAATAGTATAAGGGCAGACTAGATGGACCATGAGGTCTTTTTCTGCCGTCAGTCTTCTATGTTTCTATGTTTCTAAAACTTCACTTTTCGACTCTCCATTGTTGACCTCTCCTCATTCCTAAGAGGTCAGTAAGGAGCGTGTATAAGTGCACCAGCGTGCCTTCCATCCCCTGTCCTAATATTTCTCTTTTACTGGTATCATGTATATAAATATTATTATATCTTTGTATACCGCCAATGCGTACTTGAAAAACAAACCAATAAATTAAAAGGTAAACGCTATTGCTATTTTGCAGAAGGCCTCGATGGAGAAACAACAGCTTTGGGAAGATTCCCAGCAGGGCCTGATCTCAAGAAGGAGGAGATTGCACCCTTTTCCCCATTGCCACAATCTTGATACACCTCGGGGACCTAAGTGTATTTCCTTGTTAAAGCATATGCATAACTGAACATGTCGCCTGACCTTGAGTTATGCCTCTTCCTCTCCCTTGGCTAAGACTGTGTGAATCTCCATTCCGAGGCTTCTCCCAGAATAGAGCTCAGCTCACCAGCTGGGCATCTCAGCTGCTAATTGAGGCATTGGGGCCACGGCAAAGCTGGGAAACACCATCTGCCTTCATGTGGGGGTTGTGGGGAGGGGGGGAGCCTAAGAGGTGTTTCCTTGTTGCTCTGATGTAGTTGGCAAACACGCACATCAATCTTGCATCTCCGGCAGTTCCACCTTGTCTTCAAGAAAGGAACCTAGCAAGGCAACCTCCTCCTCTAATTACTCTTAATTGCCATTTTCACCACCACCACCTCTCTTCCCATCCCATAATGAGCCAGGGAAGGAAGTTTAAGACGGGGGAATTTATTCTTAGAAGAGCTCATGCAGGAAAAAACAACAATCGCTGCCAAACCGCCTTTCGTTGAAGACTTGTAGACTGCACGAGTCAAAAAGAGGGCCGTGAAAATATTGACTGACCCCTCGCCTCCTGTTGATGCGAGTTAATATATGAGTTAATATATAATAATGAGAGTTAATATATAATAAAATACAGGAAATAGTAGAAGGGCAGACTAGATGGACCAGGAGGTCTTTTTCTCCCATCAATCTTCTATGTTTCTTGTTGTTTCTGCAACTTGTTGCTTATATCCTAGGATTTTTTATTAATATTGCTTCTTCATTGCTTATTTGACCCCTATGACAATCATTAAGTGTCGTACCACATGATTCTTGACAAATGTCTCTTTTCTTTTATGTCCACTGAGAGCATCTGCACCAAAAACAAATTCCTTGTGTGTCCAATCACACTTGGCCAATAAAGAATTCTATTCTATCTATTCTAATGCATGAAACTCACTACCTGACTCTGTAGTATCATCGAGTTTTCGGAGAAGGGTGGCATACAAATCTAATAAATCATCATCATCATCACCACCACCACCTAACCCCCAAAACTTTACCCTTAGACTGCCCATTGTTGACCTCTCCCGATTCCTAAGAGGTCAGTAAGGGGCGTGCTTAATTCAATTCAATTTATTACATTTGTATGCCGCCTCTCTCCGAAGACTCAGGGCAGCTCACAACAATAATAAAAACAATATTCCAGTGAAAACAAATCTAATATTAAAAAGCACATACAACCCTATCATATTTTAAAAAGCAAACAACATATACATACCCAAACATATATACACACACACACACACACACACACAGATATATATATATATATATATATATATATATATATATATATATATATATATATATATATATATATATATATATATATATATATAGTGCCCCAGCGTACCTTCCGTCCCCTGTCCTAATGTTTCTCTCTTACTAGTATCATGTACAGTATATAAATATTATGATATCTTTGTATACCACCAATACGTACTTGACGAAATAAATAAATAAGTCTTAAAGTTGCCATGTTTGGACTGCAATCGGGGGTTCTTCAGAAGTGAGTTGTTGTAAGCTGCCCTGAGTCCCATTGGGATTGGGCTTCATAGAAGCCAAATGAATGAATGAATGAATGAATGAATGAATGAATGAATGAATGAAAGAATGAAATAAGTGCAGGAGATCAAGCTGTAGAGCCAAATGTAGCAGGGCTCAATTCTTAATCAATCAACTGGTGTCTTTTGCTGAAGCCGATTCTAACAGTGTTTCCCAACCTTGGCAACTTGAAGATATTTGGACTTCAACTCCCAGAATTCCCCAGCCAGCAAATGCTGGCTGGGGAATTCTGGGAGTTGAAGTCCAGATATCTCCAAGTTGCCAAGGTTGGGAAACACTGGATTATAAATCCAAATTCCACCCGGTTTCACTTGGAGCTTTCCATGGTCCTGATACTCTCAATTTGGTCCTGGAGCTTTCCTGGAGCATTACTAGGGTATCTCTCTTGGGTACGTGGAGCTCTCCAAAATGTGCCTTTCTACCCATACACCCACACTTGGAGCCAACTTTTACGTGACACAATATTGAGTAAAAAAAAAATACTTTTAGGGAAAGCAAACAAATTGCTAACATTGTAATGACAGGAGAATGGGATGGAAAGCAAAGGCAACATCTTCAAGTGAAGCTCAGCTAACTTCACAGAGATGTCCACAGAATGTGTCTCAAAGCGATGGCTTGGCAAATTGATTTGCAGGTTTAATCCCCCAACCCTCCAGCTCCATCGGCCGTCTTGAGGTTCCGCACTGAAGTTCTAACTGGACCTGGCCCTAAGCCTGTTCTGTCTTGCACAGCAGCCACCCGGTAATTAGCCCCAAATTAAAACTCAAAGACAAAGATTTCAAAATGAACAAGAGTCTATTTACAATAAGTATTTGTTGAAGTGCACAAACGCGAACCAAAACAATGTCTTTCCTCTGCCAAAATCCAGGCGGGAGGCCAAGTTGATAAGATAAAGTCCCACACAGTTGCTTCTCAGCCAAAGTCTAATTACAAGAAATTAACTCTATAAATGTCCAGTATTGAATCGAGTTTTTTTCCAGGCAAAAACACTCTTCACAGGCTCTTCTCCTTCGGAGGCAGGAATGTTGGCTTTTTGCAAAGAGCATCTTCCAACTCCTCCTTATATACTCTCCGGGAGTGCAAACTCTGCACAGCTGTGCTCACTTCCTCTTTCTGAGCTTCCTTAACTGCTCCTGCCTCCCCTGCATCCTTCTTACTTGTACATTCAGGATTGGGTCTTTTATCTCCTCTTCCTCCTCCTCAGACTCAGTTGGGGGCTGCAAATCCCCAAATGAGGGTTCTATAGCCTCTGAAGGCTCCTCACACCCAGACTCTCCCTGACTCCTCCAACAGCCTCACAGGACAACCATATGATTGATGCCGCCCCGAGTTTTCGGAGAGGGGCGGCATACAAATCCAAATAATAAATAACCAGATGGCCTCAGTTCATCAGGCTCAAAATCCATTTATTTATTCAATTTTTATGCCGCCCTTCTCCTTAGACTCAGGGCGGCTTACAACATGTTAGCAATAGCACTTTTTAAAAACAGAGCCATCCTATTGCCCCCACAATCCGGGTCCTCATTTTACCCACCTCGGAAGGGTGGAAGGCTAAGTCAACCTTGAGCTGACAATGAGATTTGAACTGCTGACCTGCAGATCTACAGTCAGCTTCAGTGGCCTGCAGTACTGCACTCTACCTGCTGCGCCACTCCGGCTCTTGCCAGAGGGCCTGGCTGGGAGCCAACCACAACAAAACCCATACAGAACTGGCCTGGTATTACCACCTGTTCTGTCGGGCTCTCTGGTAGAATCCTCCCAAAAATTCACAGGTACAAATTTCAGACACACACACGTTTGAAAATTCAAAACAATGTTCTTTATAATGAAAATTCACTTAAACCAAGCCCTCTTTTGGTATAACAAAGAGCACTCGTCTCCAAACAAACTGGTAATTTGTACAAGTCCCTTATCAGTTCTGTGATACTTAGCGTGCAGCTGTGAGGCAATTCACAGTCCTTCTTCTTTCACAAAGTGAAACACACTTTGCCCTGGTTTAGTTTCAAAGCGGGGAAAAATCAGCACACAAAAGGTCAAAGTCAGTAAAGCAGTCACGAAACATAACAATCAGATAATCCTCCACAATGGCCAAACCCACAGGCTGCTATTTATAGCAGCCTCACTAATGACCACAGCCCCACCCAACCACAGGTGGCCTCATTTTCTTTGATAATAATCTCTCAGTTGTTGTTGCCTATGCATCGCTCTCCGCATGCGTGGCTGTATCATTAACTCTTGTTCTGAATCCAAGGAGGAGCTAGATAATTGATCTCCTTCTGAGCTGTCTGCCACACTCTCCTCCTCCCTGTCACTCCTGTCTTCTTGGTCAGAGGAGCCTTCATCATCAGATTCCACCGGGGGCAAAACAGGCCTGCAGCATGTGGATGTCTCCCCCACATCCACAGTCCTTGGGGCAGGAGCTGGGCCAGAGCTAACCACAACACCACCTGTTGAGACTTCATACATACTATGAGCTAAGACTTCTCTATATTCTGTTTGTCACAACTAGGCAATTCGGCAACTGGAATATTATGGTGTTATCCATCCCAGCTCTGGGAATTGTGTTCTTTAGAACCAAACATACTGTGTACCCTGCTTTTCCATTTACATCACCCGCAAAAGAAAGCGCCAGAGATCAAAACAGCCAGCCAACATTAAAGCATTAAATGCTAAGAGGGCAAGTGCTTTGTGCACACAGGATGTGAATTGTCGTGGGAATCCTGAAAAGTAAGATTGGAGATCTCTCTCTCTCTCTCTCTCTTACCCCAATCAAAGATCAAGGATGGGCTGGTGGAACAGATCTAAGCAAGCCCCTTAGTCAATTTATGATTGATGGGAAGAGATTTCATTTTGGGTTATCCCAACAGTCCCCCAACCAGACATAAAAATAAACTATGCAGCCTTTACAATCTAAATCGTTCATGAATAAATAATAATCCCCTAGTCTCAGAGCCATAATCTATATTTAATTAAGTAGATGTCT
Source organism: Erythrolamprus reginae (assembly GCF_031021105.1). Taxonomy (NCBI): domain Eukaryota; kingdom Metazoa; phylum Chordata; class Lepidosauria; order Squamata; family Dipsadidae; genus Erythrolamprus; species Erythrolamprus reginae. Next base: position 55,529,479 of record NC_091958.1, read on the forward strand.
AAAGAGTGGAAACTGGGGGGGAGAGGTGGGGAAAGTGACGATCTCCAAGAAACTCAGCCGTGGAACCAGAGTCGGTCTAGAAATGGCTAGAATTAATAAGACCAAATGATTCAGGACATTTTCATAATCGCCGAGAATCCCTCAAAACCTATTAGGACCCCCCCTTCCCCCTTTCGCTCAATTAATAGACTCAATTAATTCACGTCGACACAGATGTTATTAATACGGCCACTGTAGGAGACTAAACTTGTTTGAATCTCAAACTATTAAGTTCCATTATTTAAATTAATACGCCAGCACAAATGTTTCCACTCGTAACTCAATTGCCCATCTTCTACGTCATCCCCGTTGTATCCTGAAGTATCCAGAGTGAGGGTACTTCTGTATTAGCAATAGCCATAGCATTTAGACTTATATACCACTTCATAGTGCTTTTACAATCCTCTGTAAGCAGTTTACAGAATCAGCCTCTTGCCCCCAACAATCTGGGCCCTCATTTTGCCCACTAAGGAGGGAAGGAAGGAAGGAAGGAAGGAAGGAAGGAAGGAAGGAAGGAAGGAATAGCTATAGCATTTAGACTTATACAGTATACCACTTCACAGTGGTTTTACAATCCTCTCTAAGTGGTTTACAGAATCAGCCTCTTGCCCCCAACAATCTGAGTTTTCATTTTACCCACCAAAGAAGGAAGGAAGGAAGGAAGGAATAGCTATAGCATTTAGACTTATATATCACTTCATAGTGCTTTTACAATCCTCTCTAAACAATTTACAGAATCAGCTTCTTGCCCCCAACAATCTGGGCCCTCATTTTATCCACCAAGGAGGGAAGGAAGGAAGGAAGGAAGGAAGGAAGGAAGGAAGGAAGGAAGGAAGGAAGGAAGGAAGGAAGGAAGGAAGGAATAGCAATAGCATTTAGAGTTATATATCACTTAACAGTGCTTTTACAGCCCTCTCTAAGCAGTTTACAGAATCAGCCTCTTGCCCCCCAATAATCTGGGTTTTCATTTTACCTGCCAAGGAGGAAAGGAAGGAAGGAAGGAAGGAAGGAAGAAGGAAGGAAAGAAGGAAGGAAAGAATGAAAGAAGGAAGGAAGGAAGGAAGGAAGGAAGGAATAGCAATAGCATTTAGACTTATATATCACTTAACAGTGGTTTTACAGCCCTCCCTAAGCGGTTTACAGAATCAGCCTCTTGCCCCCCAACAATCTGGGTTTTCATTTTACCCACCAAGGAGGAAAGGAAGGAAGGAAGGAAAGAAGGAAAGAATAAAGGAAAGAAAGAAAGAAGGAAGGAAGGATAGCAATAGCATTTAGACTTACATATAACTTCATAGTGGTTTTACAGCCCTCTCTAAGCGGTTTACAGAATCAGCCTCTTGCCCCCCAACAATCTGGGTTTTCACTTTACCCACCAGGGAGAGAAGGAAGGAAGGAAAGAAGGAAAGAAGGAAAGAAGGAAGGAAGGAAGGACGGAAGGAAGGAATAGCAATAGCATTTAGACTTATATATCACTTCATAGTGCTTTTACAGCCCTCTCTAAGTGGTTTACAGAATCCTCCTCTTGTCCTTATTTGACTCACCTGGGAAGGACGGAAGGCTGAGTCAACCTTGAGCCGGTGGTGAGATTTGAACTGCCGAACTACAGCTAGCAGTTAGCTGAAGTAGCCTGCAGTGCTGCACTCTAACCACTGCGCCACCCCGGCTCTATTAAAAAGCATCTTGTTGAGAAAAGGGCTTGCCAAAAAATAAATTAAAAAGTGACTCACACACACACACACACACTCCCCCAGTAGAACAAAACAAAAGGAGCCGTGATTGGTTTTCCTTCCTTTATGTCCATTTTTCATTCCTTTCTGCCCAGCTAGATGGTCATCCATCATTTTATGCTTTGTTTACAACGTACGATCCTAGGCTGGACCAAGTTGTACAACTTTGAAAATATAAATGATTAGAGAGGGAGGGGAGATAAACCCCCCCCCTTTTTTTGCACACCAAAGGCGCTGGATTGAATGCCTAATCTGAAGAGCCAAAGTGGCGCAGTGGGTAGAGTGCAGTATTGCAAGTAAGTAAAGCTGACTGCTAGATCTGCGGGTCAGCGGTTCAAATCTCATCACAGGCTGAAGGTTGACCCATCCTTCCATCCTTCTGAGGTGGGAAAAATGAGGACCCGGATTGTGGGGGGCAATATTTATTTATTTATTCGATTTTTATGCCGCCCTTCCCCTTAGACTCAGGGCGGCTTACAACTTGTTAGCAATAGCACTTTTGAACAGAGCTAGGCTATTGCCCCCCACAATCCGGGTCCTCATTTGACCCACCTCGGAAGGAGGGAAGGCTGAGTCGACCTTGAGCCGGTGATGAGATTTGAACTGCTGACCTGCAGATATAGCAGTCAGCTTTAATGGCCTGCAGTACAGCACTCTACCTGCTACGCCACTCTGTTAAAAAGTGCTCTTGCAAACATGCTGTAAGCTGCCCTGAGTCTAAGGAGGTTGTAAGATTACGTATCTGTGTTTCCACTTTTTTATGAATTGTGGGTGGTGGATAATCAAACTTTGGGAATTTCTTAATAGCTTTAAACTAAACTTGGAAAAGAACAAGGAGCATCCAGTTTCCTGCCTTTTTCATTTCCATTTCCTGTCTGCCACCGTGTTTGCTCCACTCCATTCTATTCTATTCTATTCTATTCCTCCACAAATCCGTAGAAACATAGAAGATTGACAGCAGAAAAAGACCTCCTGGTCCATCTAGTCTGCCCTCATACTATTTCCTGTATTTTTATCTTAGGATGGATCTATGTTTATCCCAGGCATGTTTAAATTCAGTTCCTGTGGATTGACCAACCGCGTCTGCTGGAAGTTTGTTCCAAGCATCTACTACTCTTTCGGTAAAATAATATTTTCTCACGTTGCTTCTGATCTTTCCCCCAACTAACTTCAGATTGTGTCCCCTTGTTCTTGGGTTCACTTTCCTATTGAAAACAGTTCCCTCCTGAAACTTATTTAACCCTTTAACACATTTAAATGTTTCGATCATGAGTCATGGTTAGACAGATGGAGTTCGTGAAGTCTTTCCTGGTAAGTTTTATGCTTAAGGCCTTCCACCATTTTTGTAGCCCGTCTTTGGACCCGTTCAATTTTATCAATATCTTTTTGTAGGTGAGGTCTCCAGAACTGGACACAGTATTATTCCAAATTCTCTATTGAAATACGAAGATCTAAAAATCGAGCTGCAATGACTCTGGCATAAGCCAGTGAAAGTGGTCCCAGTAGTACTTGGCACGCTGGGCGCAGGGCCAAAGGATCTCAGCGGCACTGTGCCCAGCATGCCAAGTACCACTGGGACATTATTATTATTATTATTATTATTATTATTATTATTATTATTAAAATTTTTCGATCCCCATCTCCGTTCCTGAGGCTCTCTTTCCTCCAGATTCACTGACCCACTTTAAACTGTCAAATCCAACCACCGAACAGTTCGTTGGCAGGGAGAAGATGGATTTCCAGGATATGGGGGGGGGGGGAATCCTTGTGCCTTGCAAGAGAGGAGCCAGGGGTAGAAGGATGAGATGAAATAAGAGTGCAGGTGACTGACAGGCGGGCAGGCGCTCCAAAACACGCATAGGGAGACAGGGAGATTGACATCCAAGGAGAATAAAAGAAGCTGGGAGAGAGAAGCCCTCAAAGGGCAGGCAGACAATGCTGGAGGAGTTGGGGTGATGCTGGCACGTTGGCAGACAAAGGCGATGTGGGGAAAGAGGCACAGCTGGTACAAAGGAAAGATGCTCCTTTCAGGGAGCATGGACATCTTGCTACAGCTGTAGAAGAACAGCACGTGCAAATCTCACAACCACCCTTTTGCTAGGGACTTTTTTTTGCACCAGCCCGTCTGTCTCACCAAGTCATACACTCCTCGGCTCTATTTATTTATTTGTTTGTTTTGTCTACATATTGGAGGTATGTAAAGATATAATAATATTCATATGCATGATACAAGTAAGAAGAAAAGAAAAAAAATAAGAAGAAACATTAGATATAATAATATTCATATGCATGGTATTAGTAAAAAATAAAAGAAACATTAGGACCGGGCACCCTGGTGCACTTATGCATGCCCCTTACTGACCTCTTAGGAATCGGGAGAGGTCAACTGTGGAGAGTCCAAGGGTAAAGTTTTGGGGGTTAGGTGATGATACTACAGAGTCTGGTAGTGAGTTCCAGGCATCAACTACTCAGTTACTAAAGTCGTATTTCCTGCAGTCGAGTTTAGAGCAGTTTACTTTGAGTTTGTATCTGTTGTGGACTCATATGTTTAAGTTTGTATCTGTTGTGTGCTCGTGTGTTATGGTTGAAGCTGAAGTAGTTGTTGACAGGAAGGACGTTGTAGCAGATGATTTTATGGGCTGTGCTTAGGTGATGTTTAAGGTGACGTAGTTCTAAGCTTTCTAAACCTAGGATTGTGAGCCTAGTTGCGTTGGGCATTTTATTTGCAAAATAAAACGAAATCGAGGTATCAAACAGGTAGCATCTGAGCCAAACCAACTTTGATTTGAATCTCAAACTAAATCCCTTGAATTGCATTGGTAGGCAAGTTCTCCTAAACTAAATTCAACGTTTTTATCCTCCAAAATGTAGACCATACGATAAGCAAAGAAAAAAAAATGGCATCAAAAGTTCTCATCAAACCCATTCATAAACTCCGAGCGTATGAAAACTTCCTCTCAACAGCCATTGCTCTGCGTTACTTCTTAATTTTGCGGATGAGACATTTACAAGAGAGTCTCCCTGGTGCAAAACTGATATTTTCACAACTGAACGGTGAGAAAAAGAAAGAAGCTTATTGGTTTGGAAAGGATTTTGACTTGGAATCGGCACGCTTCGTTCCGAGTTTCCACCTGGAAGACTAAACAGAAATAAGCAAAACAATGCTCTTTGTGAAATGCGCAAGGGTTTTTTATATTTCGTTTCCTGGAATGCCGAAGGAATTAAACATTCAGAGCTCCAGATGTCCAAATTGTGAGCCAAGGCAAGCCGATTTCCACGCCTGGGGAAAAATCCCATTCGTTGGCATTGTGGTTTCCCTGCTGCCTTTAGCCATATCTCATAATTCGGAGGGGTGGAATAACTTTCACAAGAAAAGGTGCAAAAAAGGAGCAACAAGAATGATCAAGGAATTGGAGCCCCTCCCTTAGGAAACCAGGTTGCAACGCCTTGGTCTCTTCAGCCTTGAAAGACGGCGTTGAAGAGGCGACTTAAATCATGCATGGCAACAGAATACCCTACGCAACCAGACTTAACTATCCTTGGTTTAGAAAGCTTAGAAGTACGTCGCCTTAAACGCGACCTAAGCGCAGCCCATAAAATCATCTGCTGCAACGTCCTACCGGTCAATGACTACTTCAGCTTCAACTGCAACAACACCAGAGCACGCAACAGATTCAAACTTAATACGAACCGCTCCAAACTTGACTGTAAAAAATATGATTTCAACAATCGAGTTATCGAAGCGTGGAACTCATTACCGGACTCAATTGTGACTCAATTACCTCCAACATTTCTCCCTTAGACTCTCCACGATTGACCTGTCCAGGTTCCTAAGAGGTCAGTAAGGGGCGTACATAAGTGCACTGGTGTGCCTTTCGTCCCCTGTCCAATTGTCTTTCCTTTCTCTCACTTATCATATACATTTTCTTTCTTTCATATATCCTCTCCTCTAAGTTCACTTTACCCTTATATATATTACTACATGTCTATTTTTCTTCCTATGTATTTGTGTATTGGACAAATGAATGAATAAATAAATAAATAAACAGAAACACACAAGCACATAACAGATACAAACTTAAAGTAAACTCAACTGCAGGAAATACGGCTTTAGTAACTGAGTAGTTGATGCCTGGAACTCCCTACCTGACTGTGTAGTATCATCTCCTAACCCCCAAAACTTGACCCTTAGTCTCTCCACTGTTGACCTCTCCCGATTCCAAAGAGGTCAGTAAAGGGCTTGCATAAGTGCACCAGTTTGCCTTCCGTCCCCTGTCCTAATGTTTTCTCTTTTACTAGTACCATGCATATGAATATTATATCTAATGCATTATATCTAATATTATATAGAATGGAATAGAATGGAATAGAATAGAATAGAATTTTTATTGGCCAAGTGTGATTGGACACACAAGGAATTTGTCTTGGTGCATATGCTCTCAGCGTACATAGAAGAAAATATACATTTGTCAAGAATCGTGTGGTACGACACTTAATGATTGTCATAGGGGTCAAATAAGCAATGAAGAAGCAATATTAATAAAAATCTTAGGATATACGCAACAAGTTACAGTCATACAGTCAACATGGGAGGAAATGGGTGATAGGAATAATGAGAAAAACTAGTAGAATAGAAGTAGAATATCTAATGTTTCTTCTTATTTTTCTTCTTCTTACTAGTATCATGTTTATGAATATTATTATATATTTACATACCTCCAATATGTACTTGACAAAACAAATAAATAACGGGATAGAAAAGGTGGATTGAGAAACCAAGAGAAATTCCTTGGGCATTTGACTCTGTTTCCTTGAATAACTTCGAAGCTGTTTGAGAAGGCAGGCAGGCAGTTACCTTGGAGAGCAGGAGGCAGAAGTGCGCGCTGACCCCAAAGGTCGAGTCGCTTCCCACCACTTATCTTTGCGAGGGCCAAGGCAAAAATTGCGGCTCGGCTTATTACCTGCGTGCCAATTGCAAGGGACCCCCAGCTGGTGGGGAACAATTCAGTCCAGCCATGAAATAACCAGAGGCTGCTCAGAAGAAATGGGGCTGGCTGGGGAATTCGGGGGGTTGAAGTCCACCTCTCTTAAAGCTGTCGAGGTTGAAAAACACTGGGGTGGACGGACAGACAGACATATAAATGATTGGGAGAAATAGGGGAGAGAGAGGGGGGGGGGAGGGAGGGAGGAGGGAGGGGGGGAGAAGATGGATGGATGGAGAGACAGAGACAGGGACACAGACAGAGAGAGAAGATAGATGGATGGATGGATAGAAGGATGGATTGATGGAGAGAAAGAGAGAAATGATAGAGGTAGGTAGATAGATAGATGGATGGATGGATGGATGGATGGATGGAGAGATGATAGATAGATTGTTAGGTTGTTAGGTTGTTAGATAGATAGGTAGGCAGGTAGGTAGATGAGTCGGTGGGTAGGTGGGTGGGTGGATGGATGGAGAGAGAGAGAGAGATGATGGATGGATGGATGCATAGGTGGATGGATGGATCGATTGATGGAAAGAGAAAGAGAGAGGGAGAGATTATAGATATATAGATGGATGGATGGATGGATGGAGAGAGAGAGAGAGATGATGGATGGATGGAGGGAGGGAGGGGTGGAGGGATGGATGGATGGAAAGCGAAAGAGGGAGAGAAGATAGATATATAGATGGATGGATGGATGGATGGATGGATGGAGAAAGAGAGATAATAGAGAGACAGAGAGAGATAGAGAAAAGAGAGATAGAGAAAGAGAGAGACAGAGACAGAGAGAAAGAGAGAGAGAGAGATAAAAGAACAAGCATGGGATAAAGCAATTCCCCTGCACCCCTAATATCCTAACCCCCCCCCCCCCCCGTCCGTCTCTCAGACAAAAACCTCAAGAGCCAAAATAGGCATTTTTCCCTCTCCTCTTTATGTCCTCCTACGGAGGAATGACGGCAAAAAAGCCCAACAACCCCGGTGCTTTTAACAAGGCACAGATTGACCTCCTTCTCAAGGAAGGTGCATTAAGCCCAGCAAAGGAGTATCATTACATGCAAACAAGCAGCCCGCCTCCAAAGCGCAGTTACTGCCTAACAAGCCGGGTTTGCAGAACAAATGGACTTCAATGGAAACCACTGGAGGACTCTGCCTTTTTTCCCCCTGCGTGTCAAGGTATTTGGCATCGCTTCCACACAACCTGGAATGTGCAGCCCATTCACAAACCTATCTAGCTACGATCCCAGTGTCTTTGGCAGAGGCGTGTGGTTTTCATAAGTAAAAATCAGTTGGGGCTGAGAGGGGCTGGCAGTTGGTCTTTGGGGGGGGGGGAGGTTCATGCAAAAAAAATTAAGAGAAGTTGAATAATAGTGCTGGGTAGTGGAAGGTTTCAGTACGCAGCAAAAATAGAAGAAAGGAAAAGAGGAAAGGAAGGAAAGGGGAAAAACGGAAGAGGGAAAGGGGAAAGAAAAAAGGAAAGGAAAAGAAAGGAAGGAAGGAGAAAGGCCAGATGAAAGAGAAAGGAAAGGAAGGGAAGGGAAAGGAAGGGAAAGGAAAGGAAGGGAACGGAACGGAAAGAAATGAAAGGAAGGGAAGGGAAGGGAAAGGATAGAATAGGATAGGAGAGGGTAGGAGAGGAGAGGAAGGGAAAGGAAAGGAAAGGAAAGGAGAGGAGAGGAAGGGAAAGGAAGGAAAAGGAGGGGAGGGGAGAAGAAAGGGAAAGGATAAGAGAGGAGAGGAAAGGAAGGGAAAGGAAGGGAAAGGAAAGGAGAGGAGAGGAAGGGAAAGGAAAGGAAGGGAAGGGAAGGGAAGGGAGAGGAGAGGAAGGGAAAGGAAAGGAAAGGAAGGGAACGGAACGGAAAGAAATGAAAGGAAGGGAAGGGAAAGGATAGAATAGGAAAGGAGAGGGTAGGAGAGGAGAGGAGAGGAAGGGAAAGGAAAGGAAAGGAGAGGAGAGGAGGGGAAAGGAAAGGAGAGGAGAGGAAGGGAAAGGAAGGGAAAGGAGGGGAGTGGAGAAGAAAGGAAGGGAAAGGATAAGAGAGGAGAGGAAAGGAAGGGAAAGGAAGGGAAGGAAAAGGAAGGGAAAGGAAAGGAGAGGAGAGGAAAGGAGAGGAAAGGAAGGGAAAGGAAGGGAAGGGAGAGGAGAGGAGGGGAGGGGAGGGGAAGGGAAAGGAAGGGAGAGGAGAGGCATCATTGCCCATTCTACCCTGACGGGACCTGGAGAAGGCCAACTCTGTGGGCTCTTATCGGTTGTTGGGATGTATGAGGCAGAAGACGGTCCTGCAGTTAATCTGGTCCTAAGCCCTGCCCACTCAGGAAATTGCCCACTCTGCCGGATAAAATGGCAACTCTCTGGTTTATGATCCTTCCTCAGAGGGAGTCTTGGCTTCGCACCGCTACCCGATTATCAGAGCTTTTTGTGAAGCTGAAAATAAATAAGTATCTTTGCTCGCCTTTATCTCTGGACGCCTTTTAATCTTCCTGATATGGTTTTTACGCTTCTCTTCTGACTCCCAGCAGGGTCGTGCGAGATCTCATTTTACCATCTGATATCCAGGATCGGATTAACCAAAAGCCAACGGTGGCCATTAATCAGCCAGCAAGAAGGGGAGAAGAAAAGAGGGAGGGAATAAGGAGGGGGCACTTTGGCCAGGTTCCTTTCCATATCTTCCAAGATTCAAGGGTCAAGTTTTGGGTTCCGGGGAGAGCTGCTGGTATGATAGTCCCAAAACTCAAGATGGTGGAGGCTTTGATGCAGGGATGGATAGATAGGTAGGTAGGTAGGTAGGTAGATAGATAGATTAGATTAGATACATAGATGATGATAGATAGATAGATAGATAGGTAGGTAGGTAGGTAGGTAGGTAGATTAGATTAGATTAGATACATAGATGATGATAGATAGATAGATACGTAGGTAGGTAGATAGATAGATAGATAGATAGATAGATAGATAGATAGATAGATAGATAGATAGATAAGATTAGATACATAGATGATGATAGATAGATAGATAGATAGATAGGTAGGTAGGTAGGTAGGTAGGTAGATTAGATTAGATTAGATACATAGATGATGATAGATAGATAGATACGTAGGTAGGTAGATAGATAGATAGATAGATAGATAGATAGATAGATAAGGAGATGATAGATAGATAGATAGATAGATAGATAGATAGATAGATAGATAGATAGATAAGATTAGATACATAGATGATGATAGATAGATAGATAGATAGGTAGGTAGGTAGGTAGATTAGATTACATACATAGATGATGATAGATAGATAGATACGTAGGTAGGTAGGTAGATAGATAGATAGATAGATAGATAGATAGATAGATAGATAGATAGATAGATAGATAGATAGATAAGATTAGATACATAGATGATGATAGATAGATAGATAGATAGATAGGTAGGTAGGTAGGTAGGTAGGTAGGTGGGTAGATTATATTAGATATATAGATGATGATAGATAGATAGATAGATAGGTAGGTAGGTAGGTAGATAGGTAGAGAGAGAGAGACAGAGAGAGAGATGATGATGATGAATGGAAGGATGGAAAGAGAGAGAGGGAGAGATGATAGATATATACTTTTTCAAGATTTTTACGAAGAGAGATACATACATACATACATACATACATACATACATACATACATACATACATACATACATACAAACTATAGCTAGATAGATGGATAGATGGGTGGGTGGGTGGAGAGATGATGGATGGATAGAGAGAGAGAGAGATGATGATGGATGGATGGATGGATGGATGGAGAGAAAGAAGATAATAGATACAAAGAAAAGAAGAAAGAAAGAAAGAAAGAGATAGATAGATGGATGGATGGATAGATAGATAGATAGAGAGAGAGAGAGAGAGATGGTAGATACATAGAGGGAAGAAAAGAGGTAGGGGATAAAGAGTGGGGACTTTGGCCATATTCCTTCCACATCTCCAAAATTCAAGTGTCAGCTTTGGATTCCGGAATTCCAGAATTCCCCAGCCAAGGTTGAGAAACATTGGTTTGCAAGTAACAGGTACCCGATATTTACCTCTAGCAACCCATGAATGGAAATGGTGATCTGAAGTTCGACTGGAGTTCCAAAATGTTTCCCAATAGTCATGTTTCGGAGGGGGGTGTTTGCCCTCGAGGGATTTTCGGGGACGAAAGAAAATTGCACAGCTAATGAAATGACCAGGGGAAAATTCCCTGGACGTGGAATGTTTTGCTTTGCGCTTTCTTCTTCCCGCCGAGCAGGACATCAGTCTTTCCCTGCGGAGCCGAGGGGTGGGTGGGAGTGGGGGTGAGGGGGGGGGGAAGCCCGACCACCCCATTCATCACAATTAACAAGCCTGGCAGGAGTGAAATGAATCCATTGCTGCCTCTTTGCTCGCTCCTGTCCAGAAAGACAGATCCTAAAACCACTTCACTTAATACCTGTCAACACAGAGTGCTTCCCGCCTCCTCCCTCCACCCTCCCACCCAAATCCTCTTTTGCTGAATGAGAATAGGGCTCTGATTTCTGGGTTTGTCACAAGCTGCGTACGACATTATCTGCTTCCCCGGGGATACACTTTGCGGAGCTCTTTGGAGGGGGGTCCCTGCAGGATGTTCTCATCTCTGCGTGGAGGAGATGGAGGCTAAGAATTCAAACAGTCATCTCAACTCTGCTGTAAGTGAGGCCACATTTGGCGAGACCCCATTTGGAATAATCCTGTGTCCAGTTCTGGAGACCTCACCTACAAAAAGAGACGGATCAAATTGAACGGGTCCAAAGACTGGCTACAAAAAGAGTGGAAGGTCTTAAGCATAAAACTGATCAGGAAAGTCTCAATGAACTCCATCTGGAATACTGTGTCCAGTTCTGGAGACCTCACCTACAAAAAGTTATGGATAAAATTGAACGGGTCCAAAGACGGGCTACAAGAATGGTGGGAGGTCTTATTAAACATAAAACCTATCAGGAAAGACTCAATGAACTCAATCTGGAATACTGTGTCCAGTTCTGGAGACCTCACCTACAAAAAGATATTGACAAAATTGAACGGGTCCAAAGACGGGCTACAAAAATGGTGGAAGGTCTTAAGCATAAAACTGATCAGGAAAGTCTCTCTTTTTTTTTTTGTAAATATTTTTTATTGATTTTTAACAATTTTTACATCACACAACATAAAACAGTGCGTAGTGAATTGTGCCCACCCCCCCGACACACACACATTCCCCACCACCAAATTGGGGGTGTTTCTTGTATAGTCCATTTAACCCAAGAGCAGTGCTCAGTTTCTGGAGGACATCACCTACAAAAAGAGACGGATCAAATTGAAGGGGTCCAAAGACGGGCTACTAAAAAGGGTGGAAGGTCTTAAGCATAAAACGTATCAGGAAAGACTTCATGGACTCCATCTGTATAGTCTGGAGGACAGAAGGGAAAGGGGGGACAGGATAGAAACATTTAAATATGTTTAAGGGTTAAATAAGGCTCAGGAGGGAAGTGTTTTTAATAGGAAAGTGAACCCAAGAACAAGGGGGCACCATCAGAGGTGAGTTGGGGGAAAGATCAGAAGCACCGTGAGAAAATATTATTTGACTGAAAGAGTAGTAGATGCTCGGGAAAAACTTCCATCAGACATAGTTGGTAAATCCACAGGAACTGGTTTTAAACATGCCTGGGAGAAACATAGATCCATCCTAAGATAAATTACAGGAAATAGCATAAGAGCAGACTAGATGGACCAGGAGGTCTTTTTCTGCGTCAATCTTCTATGTTTCTATTAGGAAAGCTGAATCATTTCCATAATGAAATTTTGCTGAATAATTCTAGCCCAATGTCATTCATTCGGACCCCCAAATCGTCTTTCTCCACTCCGTTCAATTAGTGCCATCCTGGTTAATTAATTCCTAGGAGGGGTATCAGAGAGGGTTTTAGCTTCAGGTCCTGGGATGGAATGGAATCCAGATTTCCAGGAGGAAGGGGAATAAGAGACAACTCAGCTCAGAGGTTTTGTGTGTGAGAAAGAGGGTGAAGACAGCTCCTCCTCAATGGTTCCCAGAATATATATTTGAGGGTCGCCCAGAAAGTAATGCACCATATTTTTTTTCTTCAACAATTTTTTATGGAACGCAGTGAAACTTACACACAGGAAAGAAGGATGTTTCTTCTACACTCCCTATTTTTCCATGTAATCTCCGTCCCGTTCTATGGCCTTTCTCTAGCGATACACAAGGGTGTATATCCCTGTCGGTATCACTCCTTGTTCTGGTCACGAAACCATTTCTGCACTGTGCAAATCGCCTCTTTGTCATCCTCGAAATGTCTTCTGTGACTAACTTCTGTCAACTGCAGATTCTCCATCAACTGTACACAAACATTGGTGAATGTTCCCAACAGTTTCTTTCTCCGCAGTGAGAAATTCAACAGACACGCTGCTTGTAACGTACGTCACTTACAGACGCCATTTCGAAACACGGCTGCAGCTACACTATCCATCTGAAGAAATGCAAAATTTGCACACACACTCCTGACCATTCAAATAATGTATATCTAAGGTTTTGCATTTGTACCATTACTGTAGGCTGAGAAAAAAAATGTGGTGCATTGCTTTCTGGGCGACCCTCGTATTTAATGGTGCATAAAATCTGCTTTACTTTGGCAAGATCTCGGTCGATAGGCGAGGAAACAATGAAGAAACCAATAAAGAATGCAGTTTAGATAGTTTGTGTGAGATAAAGAGGGGGAAGACACCTCCTCCTCCTCAATGGTTCCCAGAGTAAATTCTTTAGTGTTAGCATGCTCTAATTTGGCAAGATTCTGTCTAGGAGTGAGCAGCCATAAAGAAAACATGTCTTTCTTGGGTTTTGGAGCTTGTCAGATTCCACTTCCCATAGGATAGATCTTCAACTCTTTCTTAACACAATCAATCTTACAGGGTCTTTATCAAGAGAAGAGAATCCTCTTTTCATGCAGATTGCTTTCGGCTCTCCAAAGAAACGGCTAAAATGCAGCAAATAAAACTAAAATATCAACGTATCCCAACTGAAAAGTCCATCAATTCCACCTAAGTCCCATAGTATTTTTAATTAATAATACAAGAGTTATCCGGAAAGTAAGGTTACAAGGCACGTAGCTCTCACGGGGAATGTTCGCAGAGGGAAGTTGGTATTACTATCTGTTATGCTGTCCCTTCACTAAGAGCCCCTCTAATGAGTTAGCAATGTAAATTCAAACAAACACACTGTCTCGGAGTAAACAGAAAGTCAGTTTATCAAAAAAAAAATAGTGCTGTACGCACGCACTTTAAACAGAGACAAAGTGCTCTCACACAGGTAACAAGCCTGGAATGCTGCGAGAGAAAATGTCCAGAGATACTTTACTAGAAGAGCCCTCCACTCCTCCACTTGCAACAGAATCCCCTACACAACTAGACTTACAATCCTAGGCTTAGAAAGCTTAGAACTACGTCGCCTTAAACACGACCTGAGCACAGCCCATAAAATCATCTGCTACAACGTCCTTCCAGTCAACGACTACTTCAGCTTCAACCACAACACTCGAGCACACAACAGAGACAAACTTAAAGTAAACCGCTCTAAACTCGACGGCAGGAAATACGACTTTAGTAACCGAGTAGTTGATGCATGGAACTCCCTACCTGACTCTGTAGTGTCATCACCGCTCCGAGTCTTCGGAGAGGGGTGGCATACAAATCTAATAAATAAAATTAATAATAATAATCACCTAACTCCCAAAACTTTACCCTTAGATTCTCCACTGTTGGCCTCTACCAATTCCTAAGAGGTCAGTAAGGAGTGTGCATAAGTGCCTTCAGTCCCCTGTCCTAATGCCTCTCTTTTACTAGTATCATGTATATAAATTGTTAATACAGAGTACATGGTTGTTAGGGATTGCCATTGTAAACTGCATATTGTACACTTGTACCAAACTTGTACTTAAAGAGTTAATGTGCACTCAAACAGTTAACGTGTACTTGAAGAGTTAATATTCAAGGCTGTTTGGTCACTTCCTCCTTATTTAACTAAGTCTGTGTTTTGGCTCTGTTAAAATTCTCTGCTCGGTGTTGTTGAAGGTTTCATAGCCTAGCTAACCGAGACAAGCCAACATAAATATTATTATATTTTTGTATACCAATATGTACTTGCAAAACAAACAAGCAAATAAATAAAATAAATAAACTTCAACTGATAAAACTGCAGCTCAGAAGTCAGGAAGGAAGGCTACCGAAATTCTACCGAAATTTTTGCACCGTTCTCCTTTCTAAAAACCACAAGACTCATATCATCTTCT
The DNA here is from genome assembly GCF_031021105.1 of Erythrolamprus reginae. NCBI lineage: Eukaryota > Metazoa > Chordata > Lepidosauria > Squamata > Dipsadidae > Erythrolamprus > Erythrolamprus reginae. The sequence continues at coordinate 55,544,540 of NC_091958.1, forward strand.
CTTCTAGGAGGAAAACAACAACAACAATAAATATATATTTTGGGGAGTCATAAACTGCCCCCAAGTCAGATTTCCCCGGGAAAACAAGCCGGCGCCGAAAGTTTAATAGACTTGTTATTTCCCCCAACTCCACAACAAGTTAAATGTGAACGCGCTCTCTTTCAGAATGTCAGCGTTGTGTTTCTGAGTAGCCATGGAAATAATTGCTCTTTCCAGCAGTGCCTGTGCCCGTAATCTTGTTTTCCTTTTTGTCCTTTTTAAAATACCGTATTTTGAATAACAGCATTTAAGAGGGAGAGAAATTGCATCCTGCCAAACAAGAGGAAACTAAAAGCAAAGGAGAAAGACTCGGCGTTAGCTATTCTAAAGTTCTCTCTCTCTTTCCTTCTCTTTCTCCTTTTATTAAGTTTTCTTGATTGAATTTTTCAAATTAAAAATATATACATCTCAATAAGTTTTTGCAGATCTTGACCCATTTCCTTATGTTTCTTATTTTACAATGTTATATACAAACATGCTTGTTTATATTTAAGAAGATAAGATGGATGGATAGATTTAAGTATTCAAGAACGCCTCTACTTATGAATTTTTCTAGATAAGAACCGGATGTTCAAGATTTTTTTGCCTCTTCTTAAGAACCATTTTCTACTTAAGAACTTGAGCCTGGAAAAATTTCTCAGGAAATTTGAGAGCGGCACGAAGGCCCGGTCAGTTTCCTGCCATTCCCCCTGGGTTTCTCTCTCTGGCACAGTGTATGGGAGGCAGCCTTGCGCCGGGTGTATGGGAGGCGCATGCTCCTCCTCGCCGGCTCAGAGTCCCTCTTTTTTTTTTTTAAGCCTTAAAGTTTGGGATTTTTTTGATTCCCCTCCCCTCCCCTTCTTCCTTCGGCAGCGACTGTCCTCCTCCTCCTCCTGTTCTTCCTCCTCCTCCTCCCACCCAAATTCCAAGCTTTTATTTCTTTCCTAATGGGTTTGCACCTAATGGGTTTGCACGCATTATTTCCTTTTACATTGATTCCTACGGAAAAATTGCTTCTACTTACAAACTTTTCTACTTAAGAACCTGGTCAGGGAACGAATTAAGTTCTTAAGTAGAGGACCACTGTATATAGATATAAATAGATATATAAGTCTATAAATATATGAAGATATGTAAATAAATATGTATATAGATAGCTAAATTTATTTATCCATCCATTATATATCCATCCATTCTTCTCCTCCTTTTCAATCCTTCTCTGTTGAAAAATGAAGCTCCATCATTCCCACAACCGCCAAGGGGATCAAATGCAATCGAGTTGACAGCTGTCAAAAGTTGCGTCTTTCACCAGCCCTGCCCTTGCGGTGGTCTCCACATCATTGTGGCTGTCATCTTGGCTCTTTTAAGTCTTTCCTATGGACAGCTTAACTCTTTCCTATGTACACCTTTCCACTATAATTTCAGAAGAACACAACACGAAGAGAACGGACACACAAATACAACCCCTTGCATAGGAAGTCAGTTTGGTCCAACCCTATAATTTTGTGTTGCAATCTCAGAGAAGACGTGAGGGGGAAGATAGCCATGTTCTGTTCTTCTGCTCCAAATTATTCATCCATCCATCCGTCCATCCATCCATCCATCTATCCATCTATCCATCTATCTATCAATCTAGCATTGGTTGCCGATCAACTTCCGGTCACAATTCAAAGTGTTGGTTATGACCTTTAAAGCCCTTCATGGCATTGGACCAGAATATCTCCGAGACCGCATCCTGCCGCACGAATCCAAGCGACCGATTAGGTCCCACAGAGTGGGCCTTCTCGCGGGTCCCGTCAACTAAACAATTGTCGGTTGGTGGGCCCCAGGGGAAGAGCCTTCTCTGTGGCGGCCTCGACTCTCTGGAACCAGCTCCCCCCAGAGATTAGAACTGCCCCTACCCTCCTTGCCTTTCGTAAACTCCTTAAAACCCACCTTTGTCATCAGGCATGGGGGAACTGAGATATCTCCCCTGGGCCTATACAATTTATATATGGTATGCTTGTATGTATGTCTGTTTAATAATGGGGTTTTTAAAATATCTTAAATTATAAATTATTAGATTTGTTATAAATTGTTTTATTGTATTGTGAGCCGCCCCGAGTCTATGGAGAGGGGTGGCATACAAATCTAATAAACATAAACATAAACATCTATCTATCTAAAATCTATCTATGCATCTATGTATCTATGTATCTGTGTACCTATGTACCTATCTATCATCCATCCATCCATCCATCCATCCATCCATCCATCTATCTATCCATTGAAGGGGCTACCAAACTTTTCTCCAACTGGGTAACGTAAACAATTCTGTTCCAACAACTGGAAGCAATTCCCCTCCACAATTCACTCTTTTATTAGCTGTGGCCTTTCCCCAGCCCCCGTCCGCCCACAAGATGAATTTCAGTTCATAACCCTGATTGCAAGAGAGAGAAAAATCCTTCCGTCCACAATTTGTACATTCTACATTATTTGCAGAGCTGTCAAATATCGTCGGGATTATTCTTCCCCGTGCCATTTAATCATGCTCACCTTCTATCACCTTAACCGTTAAGAGTCAATGTGAGAGGAGCTTGGAGGGCTGCGATCAAGGGCTGATTCTACAGTTCTGGTGGTTCCCCAGTCTCCAATTCCCCTTCACTCTCAGACTCAGGTGCCAGGATTCCTCCGTCTCCTGGTCCTCGAAATCCGTGACCAGCTGAGCCAGATGTGGACCACTCATAATACAACCAATCAATCAACCAGCCAGCCAGCCAGCCAGCCAGCCAGCCAGCCAGCCAGCCAGCCAGCCAGCCAGCCAGCCAGCCAGCCAGCCAGCCAACCAGCCAACCAGCCAACCAGCCAACCAACTTGCCATTAAGGGCTGCACTTTCTTGGTTGGCCCATCCCCTTCTTTTCGCAGCCTTTTCTCAGTCTCGGCTGCAACGTCTTACCTTGCTGATGGGAACCACAGTCCTGATGATGGGGCTCCAAGAGCAGCCACGGAGTTGATGTTCTTTGCTGGCAATCATGGACTTTGCTTCCTCATGATCGGTGCTTCACCGGCAAACCCGATGGACCCCAGTTGCAAAAAACCCCGGAAGGGCCAGTCAGCAAGGTCAACCTTGAAATGCAAAGAAATAACAAAAATTTAACAGGTGTTTTCTGGTCACAGAGAATCCAAGAGGCATACAGAACTTTCACCAGACCAATCCTTGAATACAGCTCATCTGTCTGGAACCCACACCACATTTCGGGACATAAACATCCTAGAAAATGTCCAAAGATACTTTATCATCTCACTCCTCCACTTGCAACAGAATACCCTACACAACTAGACTTACAATCCTAGGTTTAGAAAGCTTAGAACTACGTCCCCTTAAACACGACTTAAGCATAGAATATAAAATCATCTGCTACAATGTCCTTCCTTTCGAACGACTACTTCAGCTTCAACCACAGCAACACACAAGCGCACAACAGATACAAACTTAAAGGAAACTGCTCTAAACTCGACTGCAGGAAATACGACTTTAGTACCTGAGTAGATGATGCATGGAACTCACTACCAGACTCTGTAGTATCATCACCCAACCCCCCAAAAGTTGACCCTTAGACTGTCCACTGTTGACCTCTCCTGATTCCTAAGAGGACAGAAAGGGCCGTGCATAAGTGCACCAGTGTGCCATCCCGTCCTAATGTTTTCTCTTACTAGTATCATGTATATAAATATTATATCTTTGTATGCCACCAATACGTACATGACAAAACAGACAAATAAATAAAATAAAAATAAGCACTACAAGTCATGAAGGAACATCCAAGACAATGGCTCAAAGACCACGAATGCAATCCAAAGGTTGGATTGGCCTGTTGTATTTGTGGGATGGGAGCATTCTTCAATCTGACCATCTGTAACAACATTGCCCCAAAAGCACTAAGAGTTGTTCATCTAATCTCACGTAGCTTCTTCTCTGGCAACATTGCACTGCTATCCAGAGCTTACAAAACATTTGTTAGACCAATTCTGGAATACAGCTCACCTGCCTAGGGACCCCCATTGTATATCAGACATTAATACAATCGGGAGAGTCCAGAAATATTTCACAAGAAGAGTCCCTCATCTCCTCCGCTCGCAAGGGAACACCCTTATTCCACCAGACTTGAAATACTGCAATTAGACAATATACAAACTACGTCGCCTCTGATGTCATTCATAAAATCATCTACCAAAATGTCCTTCCTGTTAATGACTACTTCACCTTCAACTGCAGCAATATACGAGCACCGTAATAGATTCAAACTCAATGTAAACTGCTCAAAACTAGAATGCAGAAAATACGACTTCAGCAACAGAATGGTCAATGCCTATATAAATACAGTATATATAAATCTCTGTTGATCCTTTGCCAAATATTGACCAACTCTGCTTTGGCCTATTACAGATCTAGAAATATTTCTCTCCAAAACTTCCTGTTACATATTAATTTATTTATTTAATTGGATTTGTATGCTGCCCTTCTCCAAGGACTTAAGGAGTTTAGCAGAACTACTGAGCACAGAGGACAAATGTGGAGGTTGTAGATATATAGCTAATATTCATACAGATATGAACGGGTGCCTCAAATAACTAGACTACATACCTTGAATGTATAAATATTATTTACAGTAGACAAATAGCACAGTCAGTTCCAGTCCTAGCCATGTACCCATTAAAATAAGCAGATACGTTGACATTAAAACTAAATAACAAGAAGACTCGGAATATTATAAAACTTGGAACTCGTTTTATGAATGGTTAGAAATATGGAAAGAAAAATAAAATTACAATACAATCCTCCATTAGATATAAAAGTAAGGAAAAACAATATTACTAAAACAATAACTTGTGGAAGATATATAATGAGATAGATGCTTTGAATTGATTGAAATATTGTTATATTGTTTGAAATAAGGCATTAAAAAGCAGAACAAATATGTATATTAAAATTAATAACCAGAACAAAATTTTTATACCGACTGTAAGAAAGTTCTTTTCTTTTAGAGATAATATGTTTAATGGACTGAAATCTTTTAATTTAAATAATGTTTGTTTGTTCTATAGGTATACATGTATTAATGTTTGTATGTATATTTATGTATATTTATATGTATTGTTCTTTTTAATGTATAGTATTCAATAAAAAATATTTTTTTTAAAAAACACATATTACAGTAAGCAATATTCTCAATACATATACAAAGTAAGTCTTAGTCAATACATATAAACCAACTTCAAGCTTACTTACATAATACATATACATTAAACCAGCATTTAGCACAAAGCAGTTTTACAGCAGTTGCAGACAAACTAACAGAACATAATCAGTAAGAGATCAGGGAGAAAGAGAAAAACACATGGGCCCCTCTTATAGCTAATTGCAGCACTAGCCCTTAAGTTCTCTTTTCTTTTTCTTCCTAATTTTAATCTTTATTGAGTTTTTTTAGTTATAAACAAACCACCTGTAAACAAGATATATGAACTGAATAAACAAATTCTTGCAGCCAACCCACACTCAGTAAAAGACCTTGGAATACTAATATCGAATGACCTAAGTGCTAAAGCCCACGGCAACAATATCGCCAAAAAGGCTTCTAGAGTTGTTAACCTGATCCTATGTAGCTTCTGCTCTGGCAATCTCTCACTACTGACTAGAGCCTACAAAACCTATGCCAGACCCATTCTCGAATACAGCTCATCTGTCTGGAACCCACACCACATCTCAGACATCAACACTCTCGAAAACGTCCAAAGATATTTCACCAGAAGAGCCCTTCACTCCTCCACTCGAAACAGAATATCCTACGAAAATAGACTAACAATCCTGGGCCTAGAAAGCTTAGAACTGCGGCACCTAAAACACGATTTAAGTATTGCCCACAAGATCATATGCTGCAACGTCCTTCTGGTCAACGACTACTTCAGCTTCAACCACAACACAAGAGCACGCAACAGATTCAAACTTAATATTAATCGCTCCAAACTTGACTGTAAAAATATGACTTTAAAAATCGAGTTGTCAAAGCGTGGAACTCATTACTGGACTCAATTGTGTCAACCCCCAACCCCCAACATTTCTCCCTTAGACTCTCCACGATTGACCTCTCCAGATTCCTAAGAGGCCAGTAAGGGGCGTACATAAGTGCACTGATGTGCCTATCGTCCCCTGTCCAATTGTCTTTCCTTATCCCATATATCATATATATTCTCTCCTTCCCATCTACTTCTCTTCTTTTTTACTTCCTATCTTTATATATGTTACTTAATGTCTATTCTCTTTCATATGTATTGTATATTGGACAATGAATGAATGAATGAATAAATAAATAAATAAATAAATAAATAAATAAATAAATAATATACAAAAACACATGAAATGCAAACAGATAAAGTAAATATAGTACTAACCACTTTTGCAACTTTTTCATTTCCAGATATATTTATACTTCACAATATTACTTCTTCTAGCTGGGGAGGAGCTGTGATGTTCCTTCAATATACCAGGGTGATTCGACACAAAATGTAACCCTTCCCTGGTACAGAGCTGAAGGGATTGGATACTGTAGCCTAGAGGATAATTCTCTGCCTTACAAGGCAAAGGTTGCAGGTTCAAGTCCCAGTGGGTATGGCTAGCTGATGAGGCCAAAATAAGGCCGAAATAGATCTATCCTAGTCTCCCTTAATTTTCAAATTCAGCTTAAACATGTGACACATACAGATAGAATTGTCGGCTATCAATAAAATTAACTGCCTTGGAAATGGCCCTGGGTTGGGCCGAGAGGCAAAAAAGGAGCTGTGATGTTCCTTCAATATACCAGGGTGATTCGACACAAAATGTAACCCTTCCCTGGTACAGAGCTGAAGGGATTGGATACTGTAGCCTAGAGGATAATTCTCTGCCTTACAAGGCAAAGGTTGCAGGTTCAAGTCCCAGTGGGTATGGCTAGCTGATGAGGCCAAAATAAGGCCGAAATAGATCTATCCTAGTCTCCCTTAATTTTCAAATTCAGCTTAAACATGTGACATATATATATATATATATATATATATATATATATATATATATATATATATATTTGTTTTCGTAAATTTTCACGGGTATATGTATGTAGATTGTTCTGAGTTCGGGTTTTGCCCTGTGTAACGTTTTGCATGTCTATGCGACGTTTCGGCGAAATCACATTCACCATCATCAGGCTGAAGTGGGAAGAAATGACAGTTGCTAACATTCCATTTACAACAACACAAAGATTGGAACTTCAGCCTGATGATGGTGAATGTGATTTCGCCGAAACGTCGCATAGACATGCAAAACATTACACAGGGCAAAACCCGAACTCAGAACAATCTATATATATATATATATATATATATATATATATATATATATATATATATATATATATATATATAACACACATATATCCATACTTCTCTATCCTACATCTATATCATTTACTACTTTCATTACATTTGTTGATCACATTTTAACAATTTTTCCCTGTTTATTTGACTTGTTTGTATTATCTCTTCTAATTTCTAGCCATTCGTAAAAGTTTTCCCATACGGTTAAAGAAAAAAAATTCTCTTTCTTGTTTATTGTGAAATTTATAATTAAGCCTGGTCATTTCAGCACAATCCGTTATTTTATTAATTATCATGTTATCTGACGGGAGGTTTTGATCTTTCCAGTTTTGAGCATATGCCAATCTCGCAGCAGTGTTAACATATGGACAATAAAGTAGTCTTTTGGTTTAATATAATGTTCTCTAATTATTCCTGATGCTAATGTGCTAATTCTCTTAACCATACATTGCTGGCTTAAGTTATATATCGGAAAAACCAACTAGTGAAGTACACAGTACTGACATCTCATAGAAACATAGAAGTCTGACGGCAGAAAAAGACCTCCTGGTCCATCTAGTCTGCCCTTATATTATTTCCTGTATTTTATCTTAGGATGGATTTTTGTTTATCCCAGGCATGTTTAAATTCAATTCCTGTGGATTGACCAACCACGTCTGCTGGAAGTTTGTTCCAAGAATCTTTTACTCTTTCAGTTAAATAATATTTTCTCACGTTGCTTCTGATCTTTCCCCCAACTGACCTCAGATTGTGCCCCCTTGTTCTTGGGTTCACTTTCCCATTAAAAACACTTCCCTCCTGAACCTTATTTAACCCTTTCACATATTTAAATGTTTCTATTACGTCCCCCCCTTTTCCTTCTGTCCTCCAGACTAGACAGATGGAGTTTATGAAGTCTTTCCTGATCAGTTTTATGCTTAAGACCTTCCACCATTTTTGTAGCCCATCTATGGACCCGTTCAATTTGGTCCATATCTTTTTGTAGGTGAGGTCTCCAGAACTGGACACTGAAATAGTCAAGTAAAGTACTGACATCTCCTTCATTGTCTCTTACTCAAAAACCATTTTTTGAGTAATGCACCAACATTATTTTACAGCCCCCTCCTCCCCCAAATATATTCTGGTGCAGAAAAAAATCCTGGGGAAAGTACCAGAGTAACATTCATGCTCTCTCCATGAATCTGAGCAGCTTTGAGACTTTAAAAGCTTCCCAACTTATTTCTGTTATTAAACTGCAGTGATGCATCCTCCCTGCACAAAAGCAGCTGATCTGATGAGCAGAAGAATAATTTTTGCATTCACTTTCCCTGGATTTAACCACCATTCAGAGCAGGATCCTGCTGTCACTGGAACAATAGCTCCTAGCCAGGCAATCAGCACAATGAATAACTTGAAACCAAAGACGGGTTTTGATTAAATCCGTTTTCTCTGACATCGTCTGACTCTTTTGAGGTTCGCTTCTACTCCTGTTACTAGAAAGTATCTGGGAGAAAGAAGCTTAATTTTTATCTCCGTCATGTTGACAGGTAGCTTGTGCTCTGTGATAGAACTAGGTGGATGGTAGCTAGGTAGGTGGGTAGATGAGAGAGGGAGGGATAGATGATAAATGGATGGATGGATAGATGGAAGGAAAGAAGGAAGGAAGAAAAAAGAAAGAAAAAGAAAGAAAGAAAGAATGAAGGAAAGAAAGAAAAAAAGAAAGAAAGAAAGAAAGAAAGAAAAAAAGAAATGATGTGTGGGTGGGTGGATAGATGATAGAAAGATGGAAGAAAGAAAGAAAGAAAGAAAGAAAGAAAGAAAAAGAAATGATGGATGGGTGGGTGGGTGGATAGATGATAGAAAGATGGAAGAAAGAAAGAAAGAAGGAAAGAAAAAGAAATGATGGATGGGTGGGTGGATAGATGATAGAAAGATGGAAGAAAGAAAGAAAGAAAGAAAAAGAAAGAAAGAGAGAAAGAAAAAGAATTGATGGCTGGGTGGGTGGATAGATAATAGAAAGATGGAAAAAAGAAAGAAGGAAGGAAGGAAAGAAAGAAAGAAAGAGAAAGAAAGAAAGAAAGAAAGAAAGAAGGTAGGAAACTTCATCTGCTCTCGGGGTGCTAAGAATAGGGGCTTTTTTTGTGCCGCCCTGTGCAAATGTCTAACCCTGGTTGACTTCCTTCTCCCTCCAATTTCTACGTCATCGAGGTCAGAATTCCAAACCCCTGGGGAGGGCATGACAGCAACCATGCTATTTCCCACCCGCTGAACTGTGGTAGCTCTCGAACTCCTGACAACCCCTTGGCCTTTTGTCAAAGGGAGCAGCAATTTCTCACGCGAAGGAAAAGGCAACCACGAGGCACAGCCAAAGGCCTTTGAAGGGAATGAAAAAAGGAGGGCAAAAAAGACCACGTTGATAGTTTGCACTTAACTGGGCCTTGCTTCTGTCAGACCGAGACGGCAAAGCGGAGCCTTTAATAGGACTTCCTAAACCACCTTTCTGTCTCTAGCAAGACTAGATTAATGAAAGACCGGAAGAAAACACATTCATTCATTGTGTAGTATTGATTGTTTTTAATGATAGTGGGATTTTAATTTTAGTTTTAACTATTAGATTCGTATTATATTGTTATTGTTATTGTTGTTGTGAGCTGCCCCGAGTCCTTGGAAAGGGGCGGCATACAAATCTAATAAATTATTATTATTATTATTATTATTATTATTATTATTATTATTTTATTATTATTATATTCATTCATTCATTCATGTATTCACACATTCATGTATGAGTTTGTTTGTTTGTTTGTTTGTGTATGTATGTATGTATGTACGTACGTACTTACTTACTTACTTACTTACTTAGTTACTTACTTATTTATTTATTTATTTATTTATTAGCTTTGTATGCTGCCCATGTCCGAGGATTCAGGGCGGTTCATAACCTATAATATAAAACAAATAATACAAACACAAATCTAATTCATTGAAACTACATGACCTAAAATCCCAGTAGGATTGAAGGAGATGACCACTATGAGCCCAAGAGAGGAGTCAAATGCATCATCCATCTCAAGTCCTTCCACACCCAAAAAAGAGATCTGAGTTCAGCCCACCTTGGATTCTGTTGACTTATCTATCACCAATTTGCTTTGACTCTTAGTAGGTCAGATTCTTATAGAGAGCTTAACCTTGCAATGAATATTTACACCCATTTGAACTGCATGGATCTCCCCCTGACACCTGCCTTTTATTTTATCCATAGCTTCCACATTTGATTTCTTGCCCGCACCCAAAAAGAGATCTAAGTTCAGCCCACCTCGAATTCTGTTGACTCTTATCTATCACCAATTTGCTTTGACTCTTAGTAGGTCAGATTCTTATAGAGAGCTTAAGCTTGCAATGAATATTTACACCCATTTGAACTGGCGGGTCCCAGGGGAAGAGCCTTCTCTGTGGCGGCCCCGGCCCTCTGGAACCAACTCCCCCCCCTGGAGATTAGAACTGCCCCCAACCTCCCTGTCTTTCGTAAACTACTGAAGACTCATTTATGCCACCAGGCATGGGGGGAGTTGAGATATTCCTTCCCCCTAGGCCATTACAAGTTATGCATGGTATGTTTTTGTGTATGTTTGGTTTTATAATAAGGGTTTTTAGTTGTTTTATCAATTGAATTGCTACATGCTGTTTTTATCATTGTTGTTAGCCGCCCCGAGTCTGCGGAGAGGGGCGGCATACAAATCCAATAAGTAAGTAAGTAAGTAAGTAAGTAAGTAAGTAAGTAAGTAAGTAAGTAAGTAAGTAAGTAAGTAAGTAAGTAAGTAAAGAAAGAAAGAAAGAAAGAAAGAAAGAAAGAAAGAAACTAACTAACTAACTAACTAACTAACTAACTAACTAACTAACTAACTAACTAACTGCCTGGATCTCCCCCTGACACCTGCCTTTTATTTTACTCAACAGCAATTGTTTGAGGTGGGATTGGGCTGAGAGGTCCAAGGCCACCCATTTAGCTTTCCTTCCTAAGCGAGTCCTAGAACCGGAGATGGTTCTACTCCCAGGTTTTTAACTCCAAATGGCCTCTAAACGAATGCTGTAAGTCGAGAACTAACTGCCTTTTCAAAACATCCTTCCTGTAGTTCAAACTTTTCCATCTTTTGTAGCCAGGGAGCCGCTGTAAAAAAGTCACACGCGAACGTGGCAATGAAGAGATGGAACAACATGTTTTCATGTGGCCTAGATTTAACGCTACGTTTAAGGAACGGATTGATCTCATACTGAAACTATAAGAATCTCATTTTTTTCTCTTTTTTTAATTCATTTCCCCCCCTTTTTTGATGTTGAGTTTACTTTAATCACTGTAATGTGTGTCTTTTTCTTAACCGTGTAATCACCAGCGGTATCATTTTTGTTGATCTTTATTATATTTCACCCATTAAAATATCATTAAAACACACACGTTCACAAACATCAAGTGAGGAAATTTAGTGTCCCCAGAGCCTTAAATCTGCATCCTGTTTTCCCGATCCTCACTGAAAATTTTCCTTGAATTTTAAAATTTTCCAAATTGCTTTTCCGCCATCTGATGCCTTCCAGGCCCATTGGGACTACAGCTCCCAGCATTCCCAACCAGGCAGGACTGGGGCACCCCAAGAAAAAGAGGTGAGTTTCACCTCTCACCAGGCTCAAGGCTGACTCAGCCTCCCATCCTTCCCAGGTGGGTCAAATGAGGACCCAGATTGTTGGGGGCAAGAGGCCGATTCTGTAAACCGCTTAGAGAGGGCTCTGAAAGCACTAGGAAGTGGTAGATAAGTCTAAATGCTATTGCTCTTCCTTCCTTCCTTCCTTCCTTCCTTCCTTCCTTCCTTCCTTCCTTCCTTCGTCAAATGGGGACCCAGATTGTTGGGGGCAAGAGGCCGATTCTGTAAACCGCTTAGAGAGGGCTGTGAAAGCACTAGGAAGCAGTAGATAAGTTTAAATGCTATTGCTCTTCCTTCCTTCCTTCCTTCCTTCCTTCCTTCCTTCCTTCCTTCCTTCCTTCGTCAAATGGGGACCCAGATTGTTGGGGCCAAGAGGCTGATTCTGTAAACTGCTTAGAGAGGGCTGTAAAAGCACTAGGAAGCAGTAGATAAGTTTAAATGCTATTGCTATTCCTTCATTCATTCATTCCCTCCCTCCCTTCCTTCCTTCCTTCCTTCTTTCCTTCTTTCCTTTCTATCTTCCTTCCTTCCTGGATAAAATGAGGATCCAGACTATTGAGGGCAAGAGGCTTATTTATTTTTATTTATTTATTTATTTATTTAATTAATTAATTTTTATGTCGCCCTTCTCCTTAGACTCAGGGCGGCTTACAACATGTTAGCAACAGCACTTTTTAACAGAGCCAGCCTATTACCCCCACAATCCGGATCCTCATTTTACCCACCTCTGAAGGATGGAAGGCTGAGTCAACCTTGAGCCGGTGATGAGATTTGAACTGCTGACCTTCAGATCTACAGTCAGCTTCAGTGGCCTGCAGTACTGCACTCTACCTGCTGCACCACCCCGGCTCATTCTGTAAACCGCTTAGAGAGGGCTGTGAAAGCACTAGGAAGCGGTGTATAAGTCTAAATACTATTGCTATTCCTTCCTTCCTTCCATCCTTCCTTTCTTCCCTTCCTTCCTTCCCTCCCTCCCTCCCTTCCCTCCCTTCCTTCCCTCCCTTCCCTCTCTCCCTCCCTCCCTCCCTTCCTTCCAAGGTGGGTAAAATGAGGACCCAGATTGTTGGGGGCAAGAGGCTGATTCTCTAAACCGCTTAGAGAGGGCTGTAAGAGCCCTAGAAAGCAGTATATAAATCTAAACGCTATTGCTACGGTCACACGCAAGGGAACAAGGCCGAGAAAAAGCTCTTCGTTCTGTTTGCTTTTCTCTCTTCCCCGAGCTCTCGTTTCCCTACAGCACCGGCAGGCCCAATAAATACAAATCTGTTCTGCTGGCTTCCTCTCCACGCTCCCCCCTCCTCCTGTGACACCCCCACCACTAATACTCCGGCTTCTTTCCTCTCTTCCCAGAATGCCAAGCTGCAGGTTGCACAACAAGCCTTATCTCTTTTCCCTAGAAGGCTCAGGCAGAGCAAAGGCTGCTTAACGGACAGACAGAGCATCTCTTTGAGAAGAGCGTGGAAAAAAAACCACACACACACACACACACACACACACACACAAAAGATAAAAACAGACACTGAAGCTACACAGTTGAGCCAGTGTGTTGCGATTTCCGCCAAGCTCCCGAGCTCAGGGGCCAGCGAATGCTGACTTTGAATAGGAGATTAGGGTGGGAGAAAAGAACGGTTGTTATCCATCCCCTGCGTTTTTCACCAAATTTGGAAGGCGGGGGGGGGGGATTTGCGGATGGAATACATCCAGCTGGAAAGAGGGTTTCTCTCTTTGCTGATACTAATTTTCCCTGGCACAGGCTGGTTTTGGGTCTTATTCACCCATAGGTAGCACTGGGGAATGATGGAGTGATAGAATGATAGAAACATAGAAGATTGACGGCAGAAAAAGACCTCCTGGTCCATCTAGTCTGCCCTTATACTATTTCCTGTATTTTATCTTAGGGTGGATCTATGTTTATCCCAGGCATGTTTCAATTCAGTGACTGTGGATTCTTCCTTCCTTCCTTCCTTCCTTCCTTCCTTCCTTCCTTCCTTCCTTCCTTCCTTCCTTCCTTCCTTCTCCATTCATAGAAACATAGAAGATTGATGGCAGAAAAAGAGCTCCTGGTCCATCTAGTCTGCCCTTATACTATTTCCTGTATTTTATCTTAGGATGGATCTATGTTTATCCCAGGCATGTTTCAATTCAGTGACTTCGGATTTATCAACCACGTCTGTTGGAAGTTTGTCACAAGCATCTACTAGTCAAATAATATTTTCTCCCGTTGCTTCTGATCTTTCCCCCAACTCACCACAGATTGTGGCCCCTTGCTCTTGGGTTCACTTTCCTATTAAAAACACTTCCCTCCTGAACCTTATTTAACCCTTTTAACAAGACAAGTTCCTTGTGTGTCCAATCACACTTGGCCAATAAAAAAATTATATTCTATTCATTAAATGTTTCAATCATGTCCCCCCTTTCCCTTCTGTCCTCCAAACTAAACAGATGGAGTCCATGAAGTCTTTCCTGATACGTTTTATGCTTAAGACCTTCCACCATTTGGACCCGTTCAATTTGATCCATCTCTTTTTGTAGGTGAGGTCTCCAGAACTGAACACAGTATTATTCCAAATGGGGTCTCACCAGCGCTCTATACAGCGGGATCACAATCTCCCTCTTCCTGCTTTTGATACCTCTAGCTATGCAGCCAAGCATCCTACTCACTTTCCCTACCACCTGACCGCACGGTTCACCCACTTGGAGACTGTCAGAAATTATTACCCTTAAATCCCTCTCCTCAGATGTTTTTGCTAACACAAAACTGCCAATACTTTCTTTCCTTCCTTCCTTCCTTCTTACTTACCTACCTACCTACTTACCTACTTACTTACTTACTTTCCTACTTACTTACCTTACTTACTTACTTACTTACCTACCTACTTACTTACCTTACTTACCTGACTTACTTACTTATCTACTTACTTACCTACTTACTTACTTTCCTACTTACTTACCTTACTTACTTATCTACTTACCTACCTACTTACTTACCTTACTTACTTACCTACCTACTTACCTTACTTACTTACTTACCTACTTACTTACCTACTTACTTACTTACCTACTTACTTACTTTCTTACTTACTTACCTTACTTACTTACCTACCTACCTTACCTTACCTTACCTTACCTACCTACCTACCTACCTACCTACTTACTTACCTACCTACCTACCTACTTACCTACCTACATACCAACCTATTTACTTACCTACCTACCTACTTACTTACCTACCTACCTACCTACTTACTTACTTAATTTTCAATTTCTAGGCCACCCTTCTCCAAAGACCCAGGGCGGCTTACAACATTGGAATAAATACAAAACGTAGCATGGTAGATGTAAACAGACAGCATAGATGCAAAACTCGGGAGAAATCTGCAAAAAATATAAACGAACCGTAAGACAATGCAGGGAGATGCTGAGGGTGAGGGGAGGATTTAGAGAGAGATAGAGGATGGTTCTTTGCAGCAGAGCATGGAATGAGACCAACAAAGAATGAATAGATCACTCAAGGCAAGACTAATGAGGCATAGTTTAAAAAGAAGCAAACAAATGAAGGAGGGATGGTAATTATGTTCAAGGTTAAAGAGGGAAAAGAGTCCAGGAGTAGCATTTTTTTAAAAAAGTAGATGGACAACTGCTGATGGGTCTGGCTCATGGACAAATCAGGACAATGGTGGCTCATACCTAGAATGGGATCAATGAGAGGGGCTAATTCAACATTGACTTCTTATCTTTGTCTCTTTTAAATGTTTTTTTTATTAATTTTCCACTTAAAAAAAAGAAAAGAAAACACAATGGTAAGTACAGAAGGAAATAAAAGAAAATTAATATTAATAATATTATATACAGATATTAGCATTATAATAGCATTAAAGTCACTATGTTTATATACACCAGACTATAATTTGTCTCCAGTATATAAATTAGTAGGAGCAGAAGAATGTGAGAACCTGGGTTAGACAGGCAGTTTATGGACTGCAGAGAAGACATTGATGTAAACATCAGGTCAATCTAAGCAGACTTGAGAGTTTGACTTCTAAATACACGGTATAAATGCCCTCAAAAAACCTCTATTACGTGCTTAGTTCACACTAATTTATAAATACTGATTTGTATCGGTTTAATTGTCAATCTCAAGGCCTACCTGCAAATTAAGGTGTGCAGGTTTTCCAATATTCTCTCTAACCAGACGGGGATATCGAGCTTTCTTCAGCTGTCTCTGTGTTATCGGTAGCAACGTGTTGTGGTTAGCTCTGGCCCAGCTCCTGCCCCAAGGACTGTGGATGTGGGGGAGACATCCACATGCTGCAGGCCTGTTTTTCCCCTGGTGGAAT